>NW_027465905.1:0-143515 GCF_049634645.1 Pelodiscus sinensis
GGCCCAGCCCCCCTTCCCCGGGGAGAAAGGCCCCCAGCCAGAGCCGGCCCAGCCCCCCTTCCCCGGGGAGAAAGGCCCCCAGCCAGAGCCGGCCCAGCCCCCCTTCCCCGGGGAGAAAGGCCCCCAGCCAGAGCCGACCCAGCCCCCCTTCCCCGGGGAGAAAGGCCCCCAGCCAGAGCCGGTCCAGCCCCCCTTCCCTGGGGAGAAAGGCCCCCAGCCAGAGCCGGCCCAGCCCCCCTTCCCCGGGGAGAAAGGCCCCCAGCCAGAGCCGACCCAGCCCCTTCCCCGGGGAGAAAGGCCCCCAGCCAGAGCCGGTCCAGCCCCCCTTCCCTGGGGAGAAAGGCCCCCAGCCAGAGCCGACCCAGCCCCCTTCCCCGGGGAGAAAGGCCCCCAGCCAGAGCCGGCCCAGCCCCCCTTCCCCGGGGAGAAAGGCCCCCAGCCAGAGCCGACCTAGCCCCCTTCCCGGGGAGAAAGGCCCCCAGCCAGAGCCAGCCCAGCCCCCCTTCCCCGGGGAGAAAGGCCCCCAGCCAGAGCCGACCCAGCCCCCCTTCCCTGGGGAGAAAGGCCCCCAGCCAGAGCCGGCCCAGCCCCCCTTCCCCGGGGAGAAAGGCCCCCAGCCAGAGCCGGCCCAGCCCCCCTTCCCCGGGGAGAAAGGCCCCCAGCCAGAGCCGGCCCAGCCCCCCTTCCCCGGGGAGAAAGGCCCCCAGCCAGAGCCAGCCCAGCCCCCCTTCCCCGGGGAGAAAGGCCCCCAGCCAGAGCCGGCCCAGCCCCCCTTCCCTGGGGAGAAAGGCCCCCAGCCAGAGCCGACCCAGCCCCCCTTCCCTGGGGAGAAAGGCCCCCAGCCAGAGCCGACCCAGCCCCCCTTCCCCGGGGAGAAAGGCCCCCAGCCAGAGCCGACCCAGCCCCCCTTCCCTGGGGAGAAAGGCCCCCAGCCAGAGCCGGCCCAGCCCCCCTTCCCCGGGGAGAAAGGCCCCCAGCCAGAGCCGACCCAGCCCCCCTTCCCCGGGGAGAAAGGCCCCCAGCCAGAGCCGACCCAGCCCCCCTTCCCCGGGGAGAAAGGCCCCCAGCCAGAGCCGACCCAGCCCCCCTTCCCCGGGGAGAAAGGCCCCCAGCCAGAGCCGGCCCAGCCCCCCTTCCCCGGGGAGAAAGGCCCCCAGCCAGAGCCGGCCCAGCCCCCCTTCCCCGGGGAGAAAGGCCCCCAGCCAGAGCCGACCCAGCCCCCCTTCCCCGGGGAGAAAGGCCCCCAGCCAGAGCCGGCCCAGCCCCCCTTCCCCGGGGAGAAAGGCCCCCAGCCAGAGCCGGCCCAGCCCCCCTTCCCCGGGGAGAAAGGCCCCCAGCCAGAGCCGACCCAGCCCCCCTTCCCCGGGGAGAAAGGCCCCCAGCCAGAGCCGACCCAGCCCCCCTTCCCCGGGGAGAAAGGCCCCCAGCCAGAGCCGGCCCAGCCCCCTTCCCCGGGGAGAAAGGCCCCCAGCCAGAGCCGACCTAGCCCCCCTTCCCGGGGAGAAAGGCCCCCAGCCAGAGCCGACCCAGCCCCCCTTCCCCGGGGAGAAAGGCCCCCAGCCAGAGCCGACCCAGCCCCCCTTCCCCGGGGAGAAAGGCCCCAGCCAGAGCCGGTCCAGCCCCCCTTCCCTGGGGAGAAAGGCCCCCAGCCAGAGCCGGCCCAGCCCCCCTTCCCCGGGGAGAAAGGCCCCCAGCCAGAGCCGACCCAGCCCCCTTCCCCGGGGAGAAAGGCCCCCAGCCAGAGCCGGCCCAGCCCCCTTCCCCGGGGAGAAAGGCCCCCAGCCAGAGCCGACCTAGCCCCCCTTCCCCGGGGAGAAAGGCCCCCAGCCAGAGCCGACCCAGCCCCCCCTTCCCCGGGGAGAAAGGCCCCCAGCCAGAGCCGACCCAGCCCCCCTTCCCCGGGGAGAAAGGCCCCCAGCCAGAGCCGGTCCAGCCCCCCCTTCCCTGGGGAGAAAGGCCCCCAGCCAGAGCCGGCCCAGCCCCCCTTCCCCGGGGAGAAAGGCCCCCAGCCAGAGCCGACCCAGCCCCCTTCCCCGGGGAGAAAGGCCCCCAGCCAGTGCCGGTCCAGCCCCCCTTCCCTGGGGAGAAAGGCCCCCAGCCAGAGCCGACCCAGCCCCCCTTCCCCGGGGAGAAAGGCCCCCAGCCAGAGCCGACCCAGCCCCCCTTCCCCGGGGAGAAAGGCCCCCAGCCAGAGCCGACCCAGCCCCCCTTCCCCGGGGAGAAAGGCCCCCAGCCAGAGCCGACCCAGCCCCCCTTCCCCGGGGAGAAAGGCCCCCAGCCAGAGCCGACCCAGCCCCCCTTCCCCAGGGAGAAAGGCCCCCAGCCAGAGCCGACCCAGCCCCCCTTCCCCAGGGAGAAAGGCCCCCAGCCAGAGCCGGCCCAGCCCCCCTTCCCCCGGGGAGAAAGGCCCCCAGCCAGAGCCGACCCAGCCCCCCTTCCCCGGGGAGAAAGGCCCCCAGCCAGAGCCGACCCAGCCCCCTTCCCTGGGGAGAAAGGCCCCCAGCCAGAGCCGACCCAGCCCCCCTTCCCCGGGGAGAAAGGCCCCCAGCCAGAGCCGACCCAGCCCCCCTTCCCCGGGGAGAAAGGCCCCCAGCCAGAGCCGACCCAGCCCCCCTTCCCCGGGGAGAAAGGCCCCCAGCCAGAGCCGACCCAGCCCCCCTTCCCCGGGGAGAAAGGCCCCCAGCCAGAGCCGACCCAGCCCCCCTTCCCCGGGGAGAAAGGCCCCCAGCCAGAGCCGGCCCAGCCCCCCTTGTCTGCTAGGGCCTGGAGCTGACCCCCTTCCACGTACCACGGTGCGGTTGGGGCGGGCGAGCGGGCGGGGCAGCCGGACCTCGATGGCGACGCAGCGGGAGGAGGCGTAGGTGTGGGCCGAGAGCAGCAGGGAGCTCAGCAGGGGCCCTGGGAGACAGGAGCAAAGGGCTGTGAGTGGCGGGGGGGGGGGCGCCGGGCCGGTGCCACCCGCGCTGCCCACGGGCCCTCACCGCTGTCCAGGTGCTGCGGGGCGTCCGTCCTGGGCCCGTCTCCGATCCCCTGCCCTGCCGCCACCTCCTGGGGCCCTGGAAGAGAGAGAGCCGCTGCCCAGCTGCGCCCCACAGGCGCCCAGCCAGGCCCACTCACCCCTCTGGCACCAGGCCAGGCTGGGGGCCCAGGGCTGAAGCGGGGCGCGGACAATGCTGCCCTGGGGGCACCGCTCTGCCCAGCGGCTCTCACCCAGCACAGCCAGCTGCACCTCCACCCGCACGCAGGGCGAGCAGTCCCAGGCCTCCGCACAGCGCACCACGGTCTCCATCCTCATGCGGGTCGGCACCAGCACGGGCCCCGAGGCCGGGACCTCGGCCCCTGGGCTGCACAGCGCGTCCGCCTCTGCCAGGGAAGAGATCCCGCCTGTGGGCACGCCCAGGAACACAGCAGGGGCCCTGCGCCAGGCCTGGCACCGGCGGGGCCCTGGGCCCACGCGCCAGACACAGGGCTGGGCGTGGGCCGAGAACCCACCTTGTTAGCATCTGGGGGCAGGGACTGAGGCTGACGCACCCTCGTTCATCGTTATTTGGTCTGTCTGGCCCCCACTGCCTATTGTCTCTGGCCAGTGGGCGTGGGGGCGCCTGGCACACTCCCCCCGTGGCCCTGGGGTCGCCTGACACACTCCCCCCGTGGCCCTGGGGTCGCCTGGCCCACTCCCCCCGTGGCCCTGGGGTCACCTGACACACTCCCCCCATCGGTGTGGGGTCACCTGACACACTCCCCCCGTGGCCCTGGGGTCACCTGACACACTCCCCCTGTGGCCCTGGGGTCGCCTGGCACACTCCCCCCGTGGCCCTGGGGTCACCTGACACACTCCCCCTGTGGCCCTGGGGTCACCTGACACACTCCCCCCGTGGCCCTGGGGTCACCTGACACACTCCCCCTGTGGCCCTGGGGTCACCTGGCACACTCCCCCCGTGGCCCTGGGGTCACCTGACACACTCCCCCCGTGGCCCTGGGGTCGCCTGGCACACTCCCCCCGTGGCCCTGGGGTCGCCTGACACACTCCCCCCGTGGCCCTGGGGTCACCTGGCACACTCCCCCCATGGCCCTGGGGGCGCCTGGCACACTCCCCCCGTGGCCCTGGGGGCGCCTGGCACACTCCCCCCGTGGCCCTGGGGGCGCCTGGCACACTCCCCCCGTGGCCCTGGGGGCGCCTGGCACACTCCCCCCGTGGCCCTGGGTCACCTGGCACACTCCCCCCGTGGCCCTGGGGGCGCCTGGCACACTCCCCCCGTGGCCCTGGGGTCACCTGACACACTCCCCCCGTGGCCCTGGGGTCACCTGACACACTCCCCCCGTGGCCCTGGGGTCGCCTGGCACACTCCCCCCGTGGCCCTGGGGTCACCTGACACACTCCCCCCGTGGCCCTGGGGTCGCCTGGCACACTCCCCCCGTGGCCCTGGGGGCGCCTGGCACACTCCCCCCGTGGCCCTGGGGTCGCCTGGCACACTCCCCCCGTGGCCCTGGGGTCGCCTGACACACTCCCCCCGTGGCCCTGGGGTCGCCTGGCACACTCCCCCCGTGGCCCTGGGGGCGCCTGGCACACTCCCCCCGTGGCCCTGGGGTCACCTGACACGCTCCCCCCGTGGCCCTGGGGTCGCCTGGCACGCTCCCCCCGTGGCCCTGGGGGCGCCTGGCACGCTCCCCCCGTGGCCCTGGGGTCGCCTGGCACGCTCCCCCCGTGGCCCTGGGGTCGCCTGGCACGCTCCCCCCGTGGCCCTGGGGTCACCTGGCACGCTCCCCCCGTGGCCCTGGGGGCGCCTGGCACGCTCCCCCCGTGGCCCTGGGGTCGCCTGGCACGCTCCCCCCGTGGCCCTGGGGGCGCCTGGCACGCTCCCCCCGTGGCCCTGGGGGCGCCTGGCACGCTCCCCCGTGGCCCTGGGGTCACCTGGCACGCTCCCCCCGTGGCCCTGGGGGCGCCTGGCACGCTCCCCCCGTGGCCCTGGGGTCGCCTGGCACGCTCCCCCCCGTGGCCCTGGGGGCGCCTGGCACGCTCCCCCCGTGGCCCTGGGGTCGCCTGGCACGCTCCCCCCGTGGCCCTGGGGTCGCCTGGCACGCTCCCCCCGTGGCCCTGGGGTCGCCTGGCACGCTCCCCCCGTGGCCCTGGGGGCGCCTGGCACGCTCCCCCCGTGGCCCTGGGGGCGCCTGGCACGCTCCCCCCGTGGCCCTGGGGTCGCCTGGCACACTCTCTAGGTAGCAAAGTCTCCAAGGGACTCTGCCTGTCTGCAGGCACCGGAGCATGGAGCGGGGAGCCAGCCCCTTGCTGTGGGGCAGGAGGGGCAGACACCGGACAGGGTCCTGCCTGCCCCCGCCCCAGAGGTGGCGCTGACACAGGGCACTTACCCAGCAGCCGGCAGGACAGGCCCTGCAGCGGAAGAAGAGAAAGATCAGGAAGAAACCAGGCCCTCCCCATTGACACACTGCCTCGGCAGCATGGAGCCCCCCCGCCAGCGCCCGCTGCTGGGACCCCCCCACCAGGGCCCTGCCCCCCGCCAGTACTCACTGCTGGGACCCCCCCCCCAGGGCCCTGCCCCCCTCCAGTACTCACTGCTGGGACCCCCCCACCAGGGCCCTGCCCCCCCCGCCAGTACTCACTGCTGGACCCCCCCACCAGGGCCCTGCCCCCCTCCAGTACTCACTGCTGGGACCCCCCCCCCAGGGCCCTGCCTCCCCTCCAGTACTCACTGCTGGGGACCCCCCCACCAGGGCCCTGCCCCCCTCCAGTACTCACTGCTGGGACCCCCCCACCAGGGCCCTGCCCCCCTCCAGTACTCACTGCTGGGACCCCCCCCCAGGGCCCTGCCCCCCCGCCAGTACTCACTGCTGGGACCCCCCCACCAGGGCTCTGCCCCCCGCCAGTACTCACTGCTGGGACCCCCCCCCAGGGCCCTGCCCCCCTCCAGTACTCACTGCTGGGACCCCCCCACCAGGGCCCTGCCCCCCTCCAGTACTCACTGCTGGGACCCCCCCACCAGGGCCCTGCCCCCCTCCAGTACTCACTGCTGGGACCCCCCCCCCAGGGCCCTGCCCCCCCCGCCAGTACTCACTGCTGGGACCCCCCCACCAGGGCCCTGCCCCCCTCCAGTACTCACTGCTGGGACCCCCCCACCAGGGCCCTGCCCCCCTCCAGTACTCACTGCTGGGACCCCCCCCCAGGGCCCTGCCTCCCCTCCAGTACTCACTGCTGGGACCCCCCCACCAGGGCCCTGCCCCGCTGCTAGTACTCACTGCTGGGACCCCCCCACCAGGGCCCTGCCCCCCTCCAGTACTCACTGCTGGGACCCCCCCCCAGGGCCCTGCCTCCCCTCCAGTACTCACTGCTGGGACCCCCCCACCAGGGCCCTGCCCCCCTGCTAGTACTCACTGCTGGGACCCCCCCCACCAGGGCCCTGCCCCCCTCCAGTACTCACTGCTGGGACCCCCCCCCAGGGCCCTGCCTCCCCTCCAGTACTCACTGCTGGGACCCCCCCCACCAGGGCCCTGCCCCCCTGCTAGTACTCACTGCTGGGACCCCCCCCACCAGGGCCCTGCCCCCCTGCTAGTACTCACTGCTGGGACCCCCCCACCAGGGCCCTGCCCCCCCTGCTAGTACTCACTGCTGGGACCCCCCCACCAGGGCCCTGCCCCCCTGCTAGTACTCACTGCTGACAGCGCCCCCCCACCAGGGCCCTGCCCCCCCGCTAGTACTCACTGCTGGGACCCCCCCACCAGGGCCCTGCCCCCCCGCCAGTACTCACTGCTGGGAGCGCCCCCCAGCCAGCACCCTGCCCCCACAGCACCCCCTGCTGGGTGGGGCAGGAGCTGCAGTAGGCAATGGCTCCAGGCAGCACAGACTCTGGAGGGAGGGGGCTCCGCGGGTGCCAAAGCAGGGGTCAGCATCACCCCTGCTGCTCCCCCACAGAAGGCAACTGAGCCAGGGGTAGCCTGAGCCCCACAGCCTGGCCCTGGCCCCGCGGACTCCCCGCTCCAAGCAAGCTGCCTGCATCCGGCCCCGTCTCCATGGCCATGCTAGCAGGCCTGGCTGGATTGTCAGCTGAGCAAACAGCCCCCCCGCCCGGAGCACGCACGGCCCCCCCCGCCCAACCCCCCCGCCCAGTGCCCGCACAGCCCCCCACCCGGAGCACGCACAGCCCCCCCGCCCAGCCCCCCCGCCCAGTGCCCGCACAGCCCCCCACCCGGAGCACGCACGGCCCCCCCCGCCCAGCCCCCCCCACCCAGTGCCCGCACAGCCCCCCACCCGGAGCACGCACGGCCCCCCCCGCCCAGCCCCCCCCACCCAGTGCCCGCACAGCCCCCACCCGGAGCACGCACGGCCCCCCCCGCCCGGAGCACGCACGGCCCCCCCCCGCCCAGCCCCCCCCTCCCAGTGCCCGCACGGCCCCCCCCCGCCCAGCCCCCCCGCCCAGTGCCCGCACAGCCCCCCCCGCCCAGCCCCCCCGCCCAGTACCCGCACAGCCCCCCCCGCACAGCCCCCCCGCCCAGTGCCCGCACAGCCCCCCCGCCCAGCCCCCCCGCCCAGTGCCCGCACAGCCCCCCCGCCCAGCCCCCCGCCCAGTGCCCGCACAGCCCCCCCCGCCCAGCCCCCCCCGCCCAGTGCCCGCACAGCCCCCCCGCCCAGTGCCCGCACAGCCCCCCCGCCCAGCCCCCCCCCCGCCCAGTGCCCGCACAGCCCCCCCGCCCAGCCCCCCCGCCCAGTGCCCGCACAGCCCCCCCGCCCAGCCCCCCCGCCCAGTGCCCGCACAGCCCCCCCCGCCCAGCCCCCCGGCCCAGTGCCCGCACGGCCCCCCCCGCCCAGCCCCCCCGCCCAGTGCCCGCACGGCCCCCCCCGCCCAGCCCCCCCGCCCAGTGCCCGCACGGCCCCCCCCGCCCAGCCCCCCCCGCCCAGTGCCCGCACGGCCCCCCCCGCCCAGCCCCCCCCCGCCCAGTGCCCGCACGGCCCCCCCCGCCCAGCCCCCCC
Organism: Pelodiscus sinensis; assembly: GCF_049634645.1. Lineage (NCBI taxonomy): Eukaryota > Metazoa > Chordata > Testudines > Trionychidae > Pelodiscus > Pelodiscus sinensis. The sequence continues at coordinate 7,982 of NW_027465905.1, forward strand.
GCCCAGTGCCCGCACGGCCCCCCCGCCCAGCCCCCCCGCCCAGTGCCCGCACGGCCCCCCCCGCCCAGCCCCCCCCGCCCAGTGCCCGCACGGCCCCCCCCGCCCAGTGCCCGCACGGCCCCCCCCCGCCCAGCCCCCCCGCCCAGTGCCCGCACGGCCCCCCCCCGCCCAGCCCCCCCCGCCCAGTGCCCGCACAGCCCCCCCGCCCAGCCCCCCCCGCCCAGTGCCCGCCCAGCCCCCCCGCCCAGCCCCCCCCGCCCAGTGCCCGCCCAGCCCCCCCCGCCCAGTGCCCGCCCAGCCCCCCCCGCCCAGTGCCCGCACGGCCCCCCCCGCCCAGCCCCCCCCGCCCAGTGCCCGCACGGCCCCCCCCGCCCAGCCCCCCCCGCCCAGTGCCCGCCCAGCCCCCCCGCCCAGTGCCCGCACAGCCCCCCCCGCCCAGTGCCCCCACGGCCCCCCCCGCCCAGCCCCCCCCGCCCAGTGCCCGCACGGCCCCCCCCGCCCAGCCCCCCCCCGCCCAGTGCCCGCACGGCCCCCCCCCGCCCAGCCCCCCCCGCCCAGTGCCCGCCCAGCCCCCCCCGCCCAGTGCCCGCACAGCCCCCCCGCCCAGCCCCCCCCGCCCAGTGCCCGCACGGCCCCCCCCGCCCAGCCCCCCCCGCCCAGTGCCCGCACAGCCCCCCCGCCCAGTGTCCCCACGGACCCCCCGCCCAGCCCCCCCTGCCCAGTGCCCGCCCAGCCCCCCCGCCCAGTGTCCCCACGGCCCCCCCGCCCAGTACCTGCCCAGCCGCCGCCCGCACAGCCCCCCCCCTCAGTACCTGTCCAGTGCCTGCACAGGCCCCCCCCACACACACATAGGCCCGGGCACTCACGGGGAAGGGCTACCCGCTGACACAGACCCCCACAGGCCCGGGCACTCACGGGGAAGGGCTACCCGCTGACACAGACCCCCCCAGGTCCGGGGGTGCTCAGGCGGGGGGGCTACCCGCTGACACAGACCCCCCCAGGTCCGGGGGTGCTCAGGCGGGGGGGCTACCCGCTGACACAGACCCCCACAGGCCCAGGGGTGCTCAGGCGGGGGAGCTACCCGCTGACGCAGACCCCCCCAGGTCCGGGGGTGCTCAGGCGGGGGGGCTACCCGCTGACACAGACCCCCACAGGCCCGGGGGCGCTCAGGCGGGGGAGCTACCCGCTGACACAGACCCCCCCAGGTCCGGGGGTGCTCAGGCGGGGGGGGCTACCCGCTGACACAGACCCCCCCAGGTCCGGGGGTGCTCAGGCGGGGGGGGCTACCCGCTGACACAGACCCCCACAGGCCCGGGGGCGCTCAGGCGGGGGAGCTACCCGCTGACACAGACCCCCCCAGGTCCGGGGGTGCTCAGGCGGGGGGGGCTACCCGCTGACACAGACCCCCCCAGGTCCGGGGGTGCTCAGGCGGGGGAGCTACCCGCTGACGCAGACCCCCCCAGGTCCGGGGGTGCTCAGGCGGGGGAGCTACCCGCTGACACAGACCCCCACAGGCCCGGGGGCGCTCAGGCGGGGGGGCTACCCGCTGACACAGACCCCCACAGGCCCGGGGGCGCTCAGGCGGGGGAGCTACCCGCTGACGCAGACCCCCACAGGCCCGGGGGTGCTCAGGCGGGGGGGGCTACCAGCTGACACAGACCCCCCAGGTCCGGGGGTGCTCAGGCGGGGGGGCTACCCGCTGACACAGACCCCCACAGACCCGGGGGCGCTCAGGCGGGGGAGCTACCCGCTGACACAGACCCCCACAGACCCGGGGGTGCTCAGGCGGGGAGCTACCCGCTGACACAGACCCCCCCAGGTCCGGGGGTGCTCAGGCGGGGGAGCTACCCGCTGACACAGACCCCCACAGACCCGGGGGTGCTCAGGCGGGGAGCTACCCGCTGACACAGACCCCCACAGACCCGGGGGCGCTCAGGCGGGGGAGCTACCCGCTGACGCAGACCCCCACAGGCCCGGGGGCGCTCAGGCGGGGGGGCTACCCGCTGACACAGACCCCCACAGGCCCGGGGGCACTCACGGGGAAGGGCTACCCGCTGACACAGACCCCCACAGACCCGGGGGCGCTCAGGCGGGGGAGCTACCCGCTGACGCAGACCCCCCCAGGTCCGGGGGTGCTCAGGCAGGGGAGCTACCCGCTGACACAGACCCCCCCAGGCCCGGGGGCGCTCAGGCGGGGGAGCTGCCCGCTGACACAGACCCCCACAGGCCCGGGGGCGCTCAGGCGGGGGGGGGCTACCCACTGACGCAGACCCCCACAGGCCCGGGGGCGCTCAGGCGGGGGGGGCTACCCGCTGACGCAGACCCCCACAGGCTCGGGGGCGCTCAGGCGGGGGGGGCTACCCGCTGACGCAGACCCCCACAGGCCCGGGGGCGCTCAGGCGGGGGGGGCTACCCGCTGACGCAGACCCCCACAGGCCCGGGGGCGCTCAGGCGGGGGAGCTACCCGCTGACGCAGACCCCCACAGGCCCGGGGGCGCTCAGGCGGGGGGGGCTACCCGCTGACGCAGACCCCCACAGGCCCGGGGGCGCTCAGGCGGGGGAGCTACCAGCTGACGCAGACCCCCACAGGCCCGGGGGCGCTCAGGCGGGGGAGCTACCCGCTGACACAGACCCCCACAGGCCCGGGGGCGCTCAGGCGGGGGGGGCTACCCGCTGACGCAGACCCCCACAGACCCGGGGGCGCTCAGGCGGGGGAGCTACCCGCTGACGCAGACCCCCACAGGCCCGGGGGTGCTCAGGCGGGGGAGCTACCCGCTGACGCAGACCCCCACAGGCCCGGGGGTGCTCAGGCGGGGGAGCTACCCGCTGACGCAGACCCCCACAGGCCCGGGGGCGCTCAGGCGGGGGAGCTACCCGCTGACGCAGACCCCCACAGACCCGGGGGCGCTCAGGCGGGGGGGCTACCCGCTGACACAGACCCCCACAGGCCCGGGGGCGCTCAGGCGGGGGAGCTACCCGCTGACGCAGACCCCCACAGGCCCGGGGGCGCTCAGGCGGGGGGGGCTACCCGCTGACGCAGACCCCCACAGGCCCGGGGGCGCTCAGGCGGGGGAGCTACCCGCTGACGCAGACCCCCACAGGCCCAGGGGTGCTCAGGCGGGGGAGCTACCCGCTGACGCAGACCCCCACAGACCCGGGGGCGCTCAGGCGGGGGAGCTACCCGCTGACACAGACCCCCCCAGGTCCGGGGGCGCTCAGGCGGGGGAGCTACCCGCTGACGCAGACCCCCACAGGCTCGGGGGCGCTCAGGCGGGGGGGGCTACCCGCTGACGCAGACCCCCACAGGCCCGGGGGCGCTCAGGCGGGGGGGGCTACCCGCTGACGCAGACCCCCACAGGCCCGGGGGCGCTCAGGCGGGGGAGCTACCCGCTGACGCAGACCCCCACAGGCCCGGGGGCGCTCAGGCGGGGGGGGCTACCCGCTGACGCAGACCCCCACAGGCCCGGGGGCGCTCAGGCGGGGGAGCTACCAGCTGACGCAGACCCCCACAGGCCCGGGGGCGCTCAGGCGGGGGAGCTACCCGCTGACACAGACCCCCACAGGCCCGGGGGCGCTCAGGCGGGGGGGGCTACCCGCTGACGCAGACCCCCACAGACCCGGGGGCGCTCAGGCGGGGGAGCTACCCGCTGACGCAGACCCCCACAGGCCCGGGGGCGCTCAGGCGGGGGAGCTACCCGCTGACGCAGACCCCCACAGGCCCGGGGGCGCTCAGGCGGGGGGGGCTACCCGCTGACGCAGACCCCCACAGGCCCGGGGGCGCTCAGGCGGGGGAGCTACCCGCTGACGCAGACCCCCACAGGCCCAGGGGTGCTCAGGCGGGGGAGCTACCCGCTGACGCAGACCCCCACAGACCCGGGGGCGCTCAGGCGGGGGAGCTACCCGCTGACACAGACCCCCCCAGGTCCGGGGGCGCTCAGGCGGGGGAGCTACCCGCTGACGCAGACCCCCACAGGCCCAGGGGTGCTCAGGCGGGGGAGCTACCCGCTGACACAGACCCCCACAGGCCCAGGGGTGTTCAGGCGGGGGAGCTACCCGCTGACACAGACCCCCCCAGGTCCGGGGGCGCTCAGGCGGGGGAGCTACCCGCTGACACAGACCCCCACAGGCCCAGGGGTGCTCAGGCGGGGGAGCTACCCGCTGACACAGACCCCCCCAGGTCCGGGGGAGCTCAGGCGGGGGAGCTACCCGCTGACGCAGACCCCCACAGGCCCGGGGGCGCTCAGGCGGGGGGGCTACCCGCTGACACAGACCCCCCCAGGTCCGGGGGTGCTCAGGCGGGGGAGCTACCCGCTGACGCAGACCCCCCCAGGTCCGGGGGTGCTCAGGCAGGGGAGCTACCCGCTGACACAGACCCCCACAGGCCCGGGGGTGCTCAGGCGGGGGAGCTACCCGCTGACGCAGACCCCCACAGGCCCGGGGGCGCTCAGGCGGGGGAGCTACCCGCTGACGCAGACCCCCACAGGCCCGGGGGCGCTCAGGCGGGGGAGCTACCCGCTGACGCAGACCCCCACAGGCCCGGGGGCGCTCAGGCGGGGGGGCTACCCGCTGACGCAGACCCCCACAGGCCCGGGGGCGCTCAGGCGGGGGAGCTACCCGCTGACGCAGACCCCCACAGGCCCGGGGGCGCTCAGGCGGGGGGGGCTACCCGCTGACGCAGACCCCCACAGGCCCGGGGGCGCTCAGGCGGGGGAGCTACCCGCTGACGCAGACCCCCACAGGCCCAGGGGCGCTCAGGCGGGGGAGCTACCCGCTGACGCAGACCCCCCCAGGTCCGGGGGTGCTCAGGCGGGGGAGCTACCCGCTGACACAGACCCCCACAGGCCCAGGGGTGCTCAGGCGGGGGAGCTACCCGCTGACACAGACCCCCACAGGCCCAGGGGTGCTCAGGCGGGGGAGCTACCCGCTGACACAGACCCCCACAGGCCCAGGGGTGCTCAGGCGGGGGAGCTACCCGCTGACACAGACCCCCACAGGCCCGGGGGTGCTCAGGCGGGGGGGGCTACCAGCTGACACAGACCCCCCCAGGTCCGGGGGCACTCAGGCGGGGGAGCTACCCGCTGACACAGACCCCCACAGGCCCAGGGGTGCTCAGGCGGGGGAGCTACCCGCTGACACAGACCCCCCCAGGTCCGGGGGCGCTCAGGCGGGGGGGCTACCCGCTGACACAGACCCCCACAGGCCCGGGGGCGCTCAGGCGGGGGGGGCTACCCGCTGACACAGACCCCCCCAGGTCCGGGGGCGCTCAGGCGGGGGAGCTACCCGCTGACGCAGACCCCCACAGGCCCGGGGGCGCTCAGGCGGGGGGGCTACCCGCTGACACAGACCCCCCCAGGTCCGGGGGTGCTCAGGCAGGGGAGCTACCCGCTGACGCAGACCCCCACAGGCCCGGGGGTGCTCAGGCGGGGGGGCTACCTGCTGACACAGACCCCCACAGGCCCGGGGGTGCTCAGGCGGGGGGGCTACCCGCTGACACAGACCCCCACAGGCCCGGGGGCGCTCAGGCGGGGGGGCTACCCGCTGACACAGACCCCCCCAGGTCCGGGGGCGCTCAGGCGGGGGAGCTACCCGCTGACGCAGACCCCCACAGGCCCGGGGGCGCTCAGGCGGGGGAGCTACCCGCTGACGCAGACCCCCACAGGCCCGGGGGTGCTCAGGCGGGGGAACTACCCGCTGACGCAGACCCCCCCAGGTCCGGGGGTGCTCAGGCGGGGGAGCTACCCGCTGACACAGACCCCCACAGGCCCGGGGGTGCTCAGGCGGGGGAGCTACCCGCTGACACAGACCCCCACAGGCCCAGGGGTGCTCAGGCGGGGGAGCTACCCGCTGACACAGACCCCCCCAGGTCCGGGGGCGCTCAGGCAGGGGAGCTACCCGCTGACACAGACCCCCACAGGCCCAGGGGTGCTCAGGCGGGGGAGCTACCCGCTGACACAGACCCCCACAGGCCCGGGGGTGCTCAGGCGGGGGAGCTACCCGCTGACACAGACCCCCCCAGGTCCGGGGGAGCTCAGGCGGGGGAGCTACCCGCTGACGCAGACCCCCACAGGCCCGGGGGCGCTCAGGCGGGGGGGCTACCCGCTGACACAGACCCCCCCAGGTCCGGGGGTGCTCAGGCAGGGGAGCTACCCGCTGACGCAGACCCCCCCAGGTCCGGGAGTGCTCAGGCAGGGGAGCTACCTGCTGACACAGACCCCCACAGGCCCGGGGGCGCTCAGGCGGGGGAGCTACCCGCTGACGCAGACCCCCACAGGCCCGGGGGTGCTCAGGCGGGGGGGGCTACCAGCTGACACAGACCCCCCAGGTCCGGGGGTGCTCAGGCGGGGGGGGCTACCCGCTGACGCAGACCCCCCCAGGTCCGGGGGCACTCAGGCGGGGGAGCTACCCGCTGACACAGACCCCCACAGGCCCAGGGGTGCTCAGGCGGGGGAGCTACCCGCTGACACAGACCCCCCCAGGTCCGGGGGCGCTCAGGCGGGGGGGCTACCCGCTGACACAGACCCCCACAGGCCCGGGGGCGCTCAGGCGGGGGGGGCTACCCGCTGACACAGACCCCCCCAGGTCCGGGGGCGCTCAGGCGGGGGAGCTACCCGCTGACGCAGACCCCCACAGGCCCGGGGGCGCTCAGGCGGGGGGGCTACCCGCTGACACAGACCCCCCCAGGTCCGGGGGTGCTCAGGCAGGGGAGCTACCCGCTGACGCAGACCCCCACAGGCCCGGGGGTGCTCAGGCGGGGGGGCTACCTGCTGACACAGACCCCCACAGTCCCGGGGGTGCTCAGGCGGGGGGGCTACCCGCTGACACAGACCCCCACAGGCCCGGGGGCGCTCAGGCGGGGGGGCTACCCGCTGACACAGACCCCCCCAGGTCCGGGGGTGCTCAGGCAGGGGAGCTACCCGCTGACGCAGACCCCCACAGGCCCGGGGGTGCTCAGGCGGGGGGGCTACCCGCTGACACAGACCCCCCCAGGTCCGGGGGTGCTCAGGCGGGGGGGCTACCCGCTGACACAGACCCCCCAGGTCCGGGGGTGCTCAGGCGGGGGGGGCTACCCGCTGACACAGACCCCCCAGGTCCGGGGGTGCTCAGGCGGGGGGGGCTACCCGCTGACGCAGACCCCCCAGGTCCGGGGGTGCTCAGGCGGGGGGGCTACCAGCTGACACAGACCCCCCCAGGTCCGGGGGTGCTCAGGCGGGGGGGGCTACCCGCTGACACAGACCCCCCAGGTCCGGGCACACTCAGGCTAGGCCCGGCCCTGGGAGATAACTGGGGTGTTCTCAGGGGGGCCGGCACAGCAGCCCCAGCCCCCCGGCCCAGCCCGCACGCACCTGGGAGCAGTTGACGGAGCTGGGGGGGGCGTGGGGCCCCACTCTGGGCAGGAGCAGGAGGAAAAGCCCGACGCCCACAGCCTGCATTTCCTGGGTCTGCAAGGTCAGCGCAGCGCCAGGGGCTCCTGCCGGCTCCCTGGGCCTGGGGTCCTGCAGGGCACGGCCAGCCCCACAGCAGGGCGCCTGGCTCGGCCTGCCCCACAGCCCCAGCAGAGCCCTGGGCTCCCAGCTGGCTGCGCGGCTCCGTGCTGGGCCGGCCGCACCCTGGGCGCAGTCCCCTCCCCTGGCAAAGGGCAGGTGGGTGCACGCGCTTCCTGCTGCGGCTCCGCACACCTGGGTCCTAGTGCAGCCGGGGCCTGGCCCGCAGAACAAACGCACGTTGCCAGCTGCCAGGGCCCATCCCCGGCCTGGGGGGCAGCTGGCGGGTGACAGGCTGCTGTGGAAAGCCCCACGGGGGAGCAATGATCTCGGGGCCCCCAGCCCCAGGAGCGCCGGGCCCCGCTCGGCTTGTCACGCGCGTGGGGAGCCCTGCAGCCTGCCGGGGGCGCTGAGCCAGAGGCCCGCCCAGGTGGGCAGCGCACTCGCTGATTGCTGGTGGTGTGGCACGTGTGACCCCGGGCCTGCCTCAGTTTCCCTGGGCCCTGCGCCAGTAGCGAGGTGGGCTGGGGATGTCCTAGTGTCTCCCCCACTACACAGGGGCGTGGCCAGCCCAGGCCTTCTGCCCGGAAGCAGGACAAAGGCCAGAGGCGGGGAGGCTTGGCTGCCTATGGGGGCAGAGTGGGGGGCGGGGCCTGGGGTGCCCCACACTTCTCAGGGGGCCCACTCTCCCCTGGGGGTGCCGCCCCCCCTCTGGGACGGTGCCTCTCAGGGCCTCCAGCCGCCTGGCTCCGCCGTGAGCCCCTCGGGGGGTCCCCTCCCCTGGCTCCAGAGCCTCCCCTCCCAGGGGCCTAGCCCAGCCCTGCTCCCCAGCCAGAGCGACCCCCAGCCAGCGCCCAGCAGGAGGGCGATGGAGCTGTGAACAGCAAAGGGGCCCTCAGCCCAGCTGCTCTGAATCTCCCTGCAGCCAGCCGAGTCCTGCCTGCTCTGCTCAGCCCCCCAAGAACAGCCCCAGAACCCCCAGCAACAGCCCCTCCCCCAGCCATTATCTTCGCCCCAGGTAAGAGAGTCGCCTGGCCCCCCCTTCCCCTCCCCTCCCCGTGACCAGCTGGGCCAGCCATGTCCTCTGAGCAGGGCTGCCAGCACCAGACGCCGACTCCAGTTCTGGGCTGTTCTCTGAAACAACAAACTCCCCTCTTTGTCGCATTAACTAGTAACATCCGGGCACTGAGCCCCCCTGCATGCAGCCCCCCCAAACTCCTAAAACCCCCTCCCCCTTGTCACATTGAACCAGTAACATCCGGGCACTGAGCCCCCTGCATGCAGCCCCCCCAAACTCCTAAAACCCCCTCCCCCTCGTCACATTGAACCAGTAACATCCGGGCACTGAGCCCCCTGCATGCAGCCCCCCCAAACTCCTAAAACCCCATCCCCCTCGTCACATTGAACCAGTAACATCCGGGCACTGAGCCCCCCCGCATGCAGCCCCCCTGAACCCCCAAACCTCCCTCCCCCTCGTCACATTGAACCAGTAACATCCGGGCACTGAGCCCCCCCTGCATGCAGCCCCCCTGAGCCCCCCAAACCCCCTCCCCCTTGTCACATTGAACCAGTAACATCCGGGCACTGAGCCCCCTGCATGCAGCCCCCCTGAACCCCCAAACCCCCTCCCCCTCGTCACATTGAACCAGTAACATCCGGGCACTGAGCCCCCCCTGCATGCAGCCCCCCCAAACTCCTAAAACCCCATCCCCCTTGTCACATTGAACCAGTAACATCCGGGCACTGAGCCCCCTGCATGCAGCCCCCCCAAACTCCTAAAACCCCATCCCCCTTGTCACATTGAACCAGTAACATCCGGGCACTGAGCCCCCTGCATGCAGCCCCCCCAAACTCCTAAAACCCCATCCCCCTTGTCACATTGAACCAGTAACATCCGGGCACTGAGCCCCCTGCATGCAGCCCCCCCAAACTCCTAAAACCCCATCCCCCTTGTCACATTGAACCAGTAACATCCGGGCACTGAGCCCCCCCGCATGCAGCCCCCCTGAACCCCCAAACCTCCCTCCCCCTTGTCACATTGAACCAGTAACATCCGGGCACTGAGCACCCCCCTGCATGCAGCCCCCCCAAACTCCTAAAACCCCATCCCCCTTGTCACATTGAACCAGTAACATCCGGGCACTGAGCCCCCTGCATGCAGCCCCCCCAAACTCCTAAAACCCCATCCCCCTTGTCACATTGAACCAGTAACATCCGGGCACTGAGCCCCCCCGCATGCAGCCCCCCTGAACCCCCAAACCTCCCTCCCCCTTGTCACATTGAACCAGTAACATCCGGGCACTGAGCCCCCCTGCATGCAGCCCCCCTGAGCCCCCAAACCTCCCTCCCCCTTGTCACATTGAACCAGTAACATCCGGGCACTGAGCACCCCCCTGCATGCAGCCCCCCCAAACTCCTAAAACCCCATCCCCCTTGTCACATTGAACCAGTAACATCCGGGCACTGAGCCCCCTGCATGCAGCCCCCCCAAACTCCTAAAACCCCATCCCCCTTGTCACATTGAACCAGTAACATCCGGGCACTGAGCCCCCCTGCATGCAGCCCCCCTGAGCCCCCAAACCTCCCTCCCCCTTGTCACATTGAACCAGTAACATCCGGGCACTGAGCCCCCCTGCATGCAGCCCCCCTGAGCCCCCAAACCTCCCTCCCCCTTGTCACATTGAACCAGTAACATCCGGGCACTGAGCCCCCCCCTGCATGCAGCCCCCCTGAACCCCCAAACCTCCCTCCCCCTTGTCACATTGAACCCGTAACATCCGGGCACTGAGCACCCCCCTGCATGCAGCCCCCCTGAACCCCCAAACCTCCCTCCCCCTTGTCACATTGAACCAGTAACATCCGGGCACTGAGCCCCCCCTGCATGCAGCCCCCCTGAGCCCCCAAACCTCCCTCCCCCTTGTCACATTGAACCAGTAACATCCGGGCACTGAGCCCCCCCCTGCATGCAGCCCCCCCTGAGCCCCCAAACCTCCCTCCCCCTTGTCACATTGAACCAGTAACATCCGGGCACTGAGCCCCCCTGCATGCAGCCCCCCCCTGAACCCCCAAACCTCCCTCCCCCTTGTCACATTGAACCAGTAACATCCGGGCACTGAGCCCCCCCTGCATGCAGCCCCCCCTGAAACCCCAAACCTCCCTCCCCCTTGTCACATTGAACCAGTAACATCCGGGCACTGAGCCCCCCCCCTGCATGCAGCCCCCCCTGAACCCCCAAACCTCCCTCCCCCTTGTCACATTGAACCAGTAACATCCGGGCACTGAGCCCCCCTGCATGCAGCCCCCCCTGAACCCCCAAACCTCCCTCCCCCTTGTCACATTGAACCAGTAACATCCGGGCACTGAGCCCCCCCCTGCATGCAGCCCCCCCTGAACCCCCAAACCTCCCTCCCTCTTGTCACATTGAACCAGTAACATCCGGGCACAGAGCCCCCCTGCATGCAGCCCCCCTGAGCCCCCAAACCTCCCTCCCTCTTGTCACATTGAACCAGTAACATCCGGGCACTGAGCCCCCCCCTGCATGCAGCCCCCCTGAACCCCCAAACCTCCCTCCCTCTTGTCACATTGAACCAGTAACATCCGGGCACTGAGCCCCCCTGCATGCAGCCCCCCTGAACCCCCAAAACTCCCTCCCCCTTGTCACATTGAACCAGTAACATCCGGGCACTGAGCCCCCCCCTGCATGCAGCCCCCCTGAGCCCCCAAACCCCCTCCCCCTTGTCACATTGAACCAGTAACATCCGGGCACTGAGCCCCCCTGCATGCAGCCCCCCTGAACCCCCAAACCTCCCTCCCCCTTGTCACATTGAACCAGTAACAGCCGGGCACTGAGCCCCCCTGCATGCAGCCCCCCCTGAACCCCCAAACCTCCCTCCCCCTTGTCACATTGAACCAGTAACAGCCGGGCACTGAGCCCCCCTGCATGCAGCCCCCCTGAGCCCCCAAACCCCCTCCCCCTTGTCACATTGAACCAGTAACAGCCGGGCACTGAGCCCCCCTGCATGCAGCCCCCCTGAGCCCCCAAACCCCCTCCCCCTTGTCACATTGAACCCGTAACATCCCGGCACTGAGCCCCCCTGCATGCAGCCCCCCTGAACCCCCAAACCCCCTCCCCCTTGTCACATTGAACCAGTAACATCCGGGCACTGAGCCCCCCTGCATGCAGCCCCCCTGAACCCCCAAACCCCTCTCCCCCTTGTCACATTGAACCAGTAACATCCGGGCACTGAGCCCCCCTGCATGCAGCCCCCCTGAGCCCCCCAAACCCCCTCCCCCTTGTCACATTGAACCAGTAACATCCGGGCACTGAGCCCCCCTGCATGCAGCCCCCCTGAGCCCCCAAACCTCCCTCCCCCTCGTCACATTGAACCAGTAACATCCGGGCACTGAGCCCCCCTGCATGCAGTCCCCCTGAGCCCCCAAACCTCCCTCCCCCTTGTCACATTGAACCAGTAACATCCGGGCACTGAGCACCCCCCTGCATGCAGCCCCCCTGAGGCCCCAAACCTCCCTCCCCCTTGTCACATTGAACCAGTAACATCCGGGCACTGAGCCCCCCCTGCATGCAGCCCCCCTGAGCTCCCAAACCTCCCTCCCCCTCGTCACATTGAACCAGTAACATCCGGGCACTGAGCCCCCCCCTGCATGCAGCCCCCCTGAACCCCCAAACCCCCTCCCCCTTGTCACATTGAACCAGTAACATCCGGGCACTGAGCCCTCCTGCATGCAGCCCCCCTGAACCCCCAAACCCCCTCCCCCTTCAGTAACATCCGGGCACTGAGCCCCCCTGCATGCAGCCCCCCCTGAACCCCCAAACCTCCCTCCCCCTTGTCACATTGAACCAGTAACATCCGGGCACTGAGCCCCCTGCATGCAGCCCCCCTGAGCCCCCAAACCCCCTCCCCCTTGTCACATTGAACCAGTAACATCCGGGCACTGAGCCCCCCTGCATGCAGCCCCCCCCTGAACCCCCAAACCTCCCTCCCCCTTGTCACATTGAACCAGTAACATCCGGGCACTGAGCCCCCTGCATGCAGCCCCCTGAACCCCCAAAACTCCCTCCCCCCTCGTCACATTGAACCAGTAACAGCCGGGCACTGAGCCCCCCTGCATGCAGCCCCCCCAAGGCCCTCCCAACCTTCCCACTGCCTCACACCTCTCCCTCCGCATTGAGCGGGGTCACAGCCTGTGGCCTGGGGAAGCTCGGGCCCCCGCTCCAGGATAAGGCATCGGCGCTCCCCCTAACACGGACCCTGCTGTGAGATGCGGCCCACACAGCCGGGGCTGCGGCTTTTGAAGGGCACCCCGGGGCCAGCGCCCTGCTCTCTGGCCGTGTGGCTCTGCTCCCAGGGCAGCAGCGTTTTGCTTAGCCCCGCGCCCAGCCCCGTGTGGGAGGCTCCGTGAGCCCAGGGCGGGTTTGCTCCAGTCCGGGCTGACGGCACCGGGCCCTGGCTGAGGTCTTGCTCAGCGTCCCCAGCGCCCCCGGGTCCAGACCCCCCCCTGGCCCGGCCCTTCCTGCCCAGCCCTGGCAGGGGAGCGGCCAGGCGCTAATGTGGGGCACAAACCTCCAGTAGCACCCGGCCCTCCCAACGGAGCCTGGGCCTGCCTCTTGGTCTGGGGGGGCCGGTCCGAGATGGCTTCCACCTTGGCCGGCTCCGGCTTCAGCCAACCACTCCCCCCTTGGAGCCCAGACACCTCACCTCGGCCAGGCCCACCCTCCGGTCAGCCCGGCCCCTTCACCTGGGTCACGTGTTCCCCCCAGGACGGGCCAAAGACACCGGTATCATCAATATAAGCCAAAGCAAAGTTCTCCATCCCCCCCAGGAACTGACCCCCCAGGCGCTGGAAGGGGCCGGGCCCCTTGCGCCCAATGGCAGGACCAGGAGCTCAAAGAGCCCCAGTGGGGTGATGGAGGCCAACTTCACCCAGGCCTCTGGGTCCAAGGGCACCTGCCAGTCCCCTGTGGTCAGGTCCATGGCCCCCCCTTGTCTAGGGTCCATGAGTCCTGGCCATGGGGTCGGCACTGGGCACGGGGGGTCGCTGAGTTTCCGACAGTCCACGCAGAACCGGATTGTTCCGTCCTTCTTGGGGACCAGCACTGGGGGGCCCAGGGCTGGAGGGGGCTGGGTCGCCCCAAGAGCCAGCGTGTCCCCCACCTCCCTCTCCAGGGCCCAGGCTGCTTTCCGAGTGATCCAGAATGGGGTGCGCCGGATGGGGGATGGGCCTCGTCTCCGCCCAGTGCACTGCCGGGTAGTGAGCCCGGGCCGGGAGGAGAACAGCTGCTGGGGGACGCTGCCCCTCCCGCTCTCTGCCCGTGGGCCGGGTCAGCTGGGCCGAGAGGGGGAGTGACTCCAGCGGGGCACCAGCATGTCCATCAGATGATCCCCCCCCGCCCCACACGGCCAGCACCAGCCTCTCCCTGCCCCGTCCGGCGCCTCAGGCTGCCACGGTGTCCCGCTGGCGGTGGGCCCGGCTGGGCAGCTCCACTCCAGAGCTCACCCGTTACCTGTCTGACGCCCTGGAAGGGCCGGTCCCAGGCCTGCAGCGTGTTCTTCCTCCCTGGGATGAGGAGCGTCACTTGGTCCCCGGTGGCGTAGGCCGGCCTGCGCCGAGTGGTCGTACCAGGCTTTCTGCCTTCCTGCCTGGGCCGGGTTCTCCCTGGCCGGCCCACGAGCCCAGCGAGCCTTTCCCGGAAAGCCAGGACGTCCCCCACCAGGGGAGGCCGCCCCCTCCCACTCATCTCTCAGCAAGCCCAGGGGGCCCCTCCCCTTCTCCTGCACAATGGGGAGAACCCGGTGGGCGCTTGGGGCACCCCCTGTGCAGATAGCCGGGGGCAGGGACTCGTCCCAGTCCTGCGGGTGCCGGTGCATGAAGGTCTCCAGCGTCTGCTTCAGGGTCCCATTAAACCTCCCACCGGCCCGCTGGACTGGGGTGATACGCCGAGGCCCAGGGGTGCTGGACCATTTCTCCCACAAGCACCGGAGCGGGGCCGACGTGAAGCGGGATCCCTGGTCCCTGAGGACCCCCTGGGGGAACCCCCCTGCTGAAAAGGGCCGGCAGCGCGTCTGCCACCGTGTCTGCCTCGATGGATGGCAGAGTCCCGGCCTCGGGTCAGTGCTGGGTCTCCAACCGTTTTACACCCAAGATCACTTTTTAAATGTTAGGACAAGCCAAGATCTACCCCACCCCTTCCATGAGGCCCCGCCCTCCCTGTTCCCCTTCTCGCCATCACTTGCTATCCCCAGCCCTTACACACTCTAAGCCTGTGTCTAGACTGGCAAGTTTTTCCGCAAAAGCACTTGCTTTTGCAGAAAAACTTGCCAGCTGTCTACACTGACCACTTGAATTTCCGCAAGACACTGACTTCCTACTGTCTGAAATCAGGGCTTCTTGCGGGAATACTACGCTGCTCCCGTTCGGGCAAAGTCCTCTTGCGCCAAAGGGCCAATGCAGACAGCTCAGATTTGTTTTGTGCAAAAATGGCGATCGGGGCTTTTCTGCACAAAAGCGCATCTAGGTTGGCACGGACGCTTTTCCACAAATGCTTTTAACGGAAAACTTTTCTGTTAAAAGCATTTGCGGAAAATCCTGCCAGTCTAGACGTAGCCTCAGGGTACCGCTACACAGCCGCTTGTTTCCAATCCTTGTGCTGGAAGAGGTTTTTCCGACATCTGGCCTGTCTAGACTGGGCCAAATGTCGGAAAGCCCCTTCTTTCGGAAGCCCCCTTATTCCTCGTGGAACGGGGCATACAGGGGCTGTCAAAAGCATGTTTGCTGGAAAAACTCCTGCAGTCTAGCCGGACCCTCCCTGGGCTGAGACGGGATGTGTAGGCTCCGGGTGGGAATGAGGGATTTGGGTGCGAGAAGGGGGGAGAGGTGCAAGCTCTGGGAGGCAGTCTGGATGCAGGAGGAGGTGGAGAAGGGGACGCTGGCTCGGGGAGGGGGAGGGAGCTCCAGGCCGGGCAGTGTCGGGGTCAGGTGGAGGGTTGGGGTGCTGAGCAAGCCACAGGCTTGTGGATGTGAGGGAGCAGGAGTTTGGGCTGGGGTGTGTGGGAGGCACAGGGCAGGAGGCTGGCAGTATGATGGGCGCAGGACACACACTTGCCATGTGGATGGTGCAGGAGGGTTGTGGCAGTAGACTGGAGATGTGGGGGTGCAGGAGCCTGGGGATGCGAGAAGCTCAGGACAGGGGGTTCCAGTGTATGACAGGCTCAGATCTGGGGTCAGGGTGGGGGGTACAGGAGTGCTACGATGCTGTGGCCAGATGGGGGCTTGGCCCCAACTGGGGGTTTGTTGGCCAGGCTTCATTTTTAAATAAAATACTGTGTCAAACACACAAAGTTTCTGCATTGTCTTTATTTCTGAGGGGCGGGGGACCTGTTTGGAGTCGGGGGTCACTGACTCACTGGAAAGTCAGTCAGGGCCACAGAAAGGAGATACAAACACACAACCCCTCCAAACCCCTCAAGCTGCATTTCAGGCTCCTCAGGTCCCCGGGGGGGGGGGGTTGTCCAGGCCTGGCATTCTGGGGCCCCCCGGCTGGGCTTCCTGGAGTCCCACTTCCAGGGGTCTCCGGGTGACTCCCCTTCAGGGACCCTGCTGTGGGTCTCCCGCCTGTCCCTGATCTGCTGGCCACAATCTCGTCCGCCAGCGCCCCCGCCCTGCGCAGTCTTTGGGCTGCCGGTCGGCCAGCCGCCCCTCAAGGTCTGGGGGCAAACATCCCACAGCTGCTCCAGCCCCCCTCAGAGGTCAGGTCCTCAGTGGCGGTGGCCCCCGTCCCCGCTTGTGGGGATATTCCCCAGCACGTCGGCCACCTGGGGACGTGCGCAGGCCCCGGAACTGTGTCCGGTCGGCCTGGGGGTCAGCGCCCCTCAGCAGCAAGGCCGGTTTGAACAGCCCCCAGTCCCCGACTCCATCCCGAGGGGTCGGGCTACGGAGCGTCTGCAGGGCCGATCGGGTGCAGGTCACAAGCCCCTCCCAGGCTGGGAGGTCGGTGTCCATGTCATCCCCCCCAGACGGGAGGAGCAGCTCGGAGTCCAGCTCCCCCAGAGCCGCCATCTCGGGGCCCTTCCCCGCGTACCCCTGGACATGCCCCTTGGCCCGACTCTCCTCCAGCTCCAGCCTCCATAGCTCCCCCAGGGAGAACCCGGGTTGGGGCTCCCCTGCGCTGGCTGGGGGGTCCGACTGCCCCCTACTCCCTGGCTCTAGGTGTCCCGCTGGGACCCGGAGCCTGTAGCTCTGACTGGCCGAGCTGTCAGCTGCCCCCCCGTGAGCCCCCGCTCAGCCCCTGCCCTGCCCAGACGGACCAGGTCGCGCTGCTGGAGCTGGGCACAGGCCATTCCCGGCTGGGTCCTTCCCCACCCCTGCTTGTTGCTGCCACCCCCTCACTGCAAAGCACCTTCACCCCCAGCCAAGGGCCTGCAGGGCGCACTCCAGCCACCCGCTGCTACCCCAGAGCCCCCGGGCGGGCAGAGCCCCAGGGAGCCACCCAGTGCGACCCCTGCCCAAGGCAGGACCCACCCAACTCCATCCGCCCAGCCGGGACTTACACACCCTGGGGCTGGAGACTCCGCCCCCTGCCTCGGGCACTGTGATGGGGCGACCCAGCCCCCACTAGCCAAGGGGCGGGCAGGCCCCTCCCCCGCAGCAGGGCTGGGCATGCTCCAACTGCGGGCCAGGTATAAAGGCCAGGGAGACGGCTCAGTCGGGGCAGACGTCCGGAGGGGGAGGAACTCCTGCCTGAGCACGGGAGCAGCCGGCGCCGGAGCCACGGACACCCCACCGGTCACTGCTGCCCCGCCACCCACGGCTTGCAGCCACCCTAGCCGCTGTCACCGTGCCAACCCCAGCACCCCTGCTGCACCAGCCCCCGGACCAGCGGCCTACGCCGGCCGGGGGAACGGGGTCGGGAGCAGGGGGTGCCCCGAGGGCTCAGCGCATTCTGGGGAGGGCTCCCCGCCAAGCCAGTGGTGGGAACCACCCACTAGTGACAGGGCCCTGGGCTGGGGCCTGGTGGAGAGGGAGGGCCCGGGCCCCCCACCCACTTTTCCCAGCTCCTGGACTAGGAGCTGATCCTGAGAGACTAGGCTGCAGGGCCTGGTTGCGAGAGGCTGGGACTCAGGGCCTGACGGACAGTGACCTTGTGGGGGGGATTGCAGGGCAAGGCGCCGCCCCCCACAACAGCCCAGCCCAGCGCGTCCGCACCCGCCTAGGGAAACAGTTTTTCCTAAAATCCAACTTAGACCTCTCGCATTGCAACTGTGGTTGGTCTGCCAGCTGCCCCACTGAGAACCGTCCCCTTTGGACCCCCTGCAGGGAGTCGCAGGCTGCTCTCAAATCCCCCTCACTCTTCGCTTCTGCAGACTAAACAGACCCAAGTCCCTCAGCCTCTCCTCGTAGGCCATGTGCTCCAGCCCCCTCGGCATTTTGGTTGTCCAATGCTGGACCCTCTCCAATGTGTCCACATCCTTTCTGTAGTGGGGGGCCCAGAACTGGACACAGTACTCCAGACGTGGCCTCACCAAAGCCGAATAAAGGGGAATAATGACATCTCTGGATCTGCTGGCAATGCTCCTCCTAATGCACCCTAATATGCCATTAGCCTTCTTGGCTACAAGGGCCCCCTGTTGACTCATATCCAGCTCCTCATCCACTGGAACCCCCAGGTCCTTTTCTGCAGAACTGCTACTTAGCCAGTCTGTCCCCAGCCTGTACCAATGTTTGGGATTCTTCCGTCCCGAGTGCAGGACTCTGCACTTGTCCTTGTTGAACCTCATCAGATTTCTTGTGGCCCAACCCTCCAATTTGTCTAAGTCACTCTGGACCCTTCCCTGCCCTCCAGTGTATCTACCTCTCCCCCCAGCTTAGTGTCATCCGCAAACTTGCTGAGGGTGCAATCCATCCCCTCAATCCATCCCCTCCTCCAGATCATGATGGTGCACAAAACCGGCCGTAGAACTGATCCTTGGGACACTCTGCTAGAAACTGACCGCCAACCTGACATGGAGCCGTTGATCACTACCCGCTGGGCCCGGCCTTCTAGCCAGCTTTCTATCCATCTTACCGTCCATTTATCCAATCCACATTCCTTTAACTTGCTGGCAAGAATATCATGGGAGACGTATCAAAAGCCTTGCTAAAGTCAGGGTCTATCACATCCACTGACTTCCCCATGTCCACCGAGCCAGTTACCTCATCGTAGAAGCTAATCAGATTGGTCAGGCACGACTTGCCCTTTGTGAATCCCGACTATTCCTGATCACTTTCCCCTCTTCCAAGTGCTTCAAAATGGATTCCTTGAGGATCCCCTCCATGATTTTTCCAGGGACTGAGGTAAGGCTGATTGGTCTGTAGTTCCCTGGATTGTCCGTCTCCCCTTTTTTGAAGATGGGCACGACATTTGCCTTTTTCCAATCAGCCGGGATCTCTCCCAATCTCCATGAGTTTTCAAAGATAATGGCCAAAGGCTCCTCAATGACATTTGCCAACTCCCTCAGTACCCTTGGATGCATTAAATCCGGGCCCATGGATTTGTGCATGTCTAACGTTTCTAAATAGTTCCTAACTTGTTCTCCACGAAGGGCTGCCCACCTCCTTCCCATCCTGCATTGCCTGGTGCATTAGTCTGCGAGCTGACCTTGTCTGTGAATACAGAGGCAAAGAAAGCATTGAGTACTTCAGCTTTTCCCACATCATCTGTCACTAGGTTACCGCCCTCATTCAGTAAGGGCTCCACACCCTCTCCGATCACCCTCTTATTGCTAACATGCCTGTAGAAACCTTTGTTCCCCTTCACATCCCTTGCTAGCTGCAATTCTAATTGTGCTTTCACCTTCCTGATAACTCCCCTGCATTCTCGAGCAATTTATTTATCCTCCTCCCTAGTCATCTGGCCAAGTTTCCACTTCTTGTAGCTTCCTTTTTGTGTTTAAGCTCACCAAGCATTTCCCCAGTAAGCCAATCTGGTTGCCTACTATATTTACTTTTCTTACCGCACATCAGGATGGTTTCTTCCTGTGCCTTCAATAAGGCTTCTTTAAAATACTGCCAGCTCTCCTGGACTCCTTTCCCCTTCATGTTAGCATCCCGGGGAATCCTGCCCATCAGTTCTCCGAGGGAGTCACTGGCTGCTTTTCTGAAGTCCAGGGTGTGTATTTTGCGACTCTCCTTTCTTCCTTTGTTCAGGAGCCTGAACTCAACTATCCCATGATCACTGCTGCCCAGGTTGTCACCCACCTCCACTTCTCCTACTAGCTCCTCCCTGTTTGCAAGCGCAGGTCAAGCTGCGCACGGCCCCGGTCGGATCCTTCAGCACCTGTACCAGGAAGTTATCCCCAACATTCTCCACACACTTCCTGGATTGCCTGTGTCCTGCCGTATTGGTTTCCCAACAGATGTCAGGGTGATTAAATTCCCCCCCCCCCCCCGACAACCAGGGCCTGCGATCTGGAAGCTTCGCTCAGTTGTCCGAAGAAAGCCTCATCTACCTCATGCACCTGATCCGGTGCCTGTAGCAGACACCAGCCACAACATCACCCCTGTTGCTTCCACCTCTAAACTTAACCCATAGACTCTCAACAGGCTAAATACAGGAGCTCCAAACAGTCACACTGCTCTCTCACACAGGAGCGGCCTGAGGCCGGCTGCGGCAGCTGGTGCCCCAGGCAGAAGGCGCGATCGACGCCCCTGCCTGTACGGCTGTCAATGGCCGTGACGTCATCATCGGGCGCCCGGGCCGGTGGCGCCCTAGGCAACTGCCTTGTTTGCCTAGGCTCACGGGCCACCCCTGTTCTCACATACAGCGCAACTCCTCCGCCTCTTCTCCCCCGCCTGTTCTCACATACAGCGCAACTCCTCCGCCTCTTCTCGCCCGCCTGTTCTCACATACAGCGCAACTCCTCCGCCTCTTCTCGCCCGCCTGTTCTCACATACAGCGCAACTCCTCCGCCTCTTCTCCCCCGCCTGTTCTCACATACAGCGCAACTCCTCCGCCTCTTCTCCCCCGCCTGTTCTCACATACAGCGCAACTCCTCCGCCTCTTCTCCCCCGCCTGTTCTCACATACAGCGCAACTCCTCCGCCTCTTCTCCCCCGCCTGTTCTCACATACAGCGCAACTCCTCCGCCTCTTCTCCCCCGCCTGTTCTCACATACAGCGCAACTCCTCCGCCTCTTCTCGCCCGCCTGTTCTCACATACAGCGCAACTCCTCCGCCTCTTCTCCCCCGCCTGTTCTCACATACAGCGCAACTCTTCCGCCTCTTCTCCCCCGCCTGTTCTCACATACAGCGCAACTCCTCCGCCTCTTCTCCCCCGCCTGTTCTCACATACAGCGCAACTCCTCCGCCTCTTCTCCCCCGCCTGTTCTCATACAGCGCAACTCCTCCGCCTCTTCTCCCCCGCCTGTTCTCACATACAGCGCAACTCCTCCGCCTCTTCTCCCCCGCCTGTTCTCACATACAGCGCAACTCCTCCGCCTCTTCTCGCCCGCCTGTTCTCACATACAGCGCAACTCCTCCGCCTCTTCTCCCCCGCCTGTTCTCACATACAGCGCAACTCCTCCGCCTCTTCTCCCCCGCCTGTTCTCACATACAGCGCAACTCCTCCGCCTCTTCTCCCCCGCCTGTTCTCACATACAGCGCAACTCCTCCGCCTCTTCTCCCCCGCCTGTTCTCATACAGCGCAACTCCTCCGCCTCTTCTCCCCCGCCTGTTCTCACATACAGCGCAACTCCTCCGCCTCTTCTCCCCCGCCTGTTCTCACATACAGCGCAACTCCTCCGCCTCTTCTCCCCCGCCTGTTCTCACATACAGCGCAACTCCTCCGCCTCTTCTCCCCCGCCTGTTCTCACATACAGCGCAACTCCTCCGCCTCTTCTCCCCCGCCTGTTCTTCCTGAACAGTCTATACCCTTCCATGACCCCTTCCGTTATTCCAATCAAATCCTAGTTCTTTGACTGGGCAGGGCTTCTAATTCTTCCGCTTTGTTTCCCAGGCTTCGCGCACTGGTGTACAAGTACCTTAGATAGCCAGTTGATTGCCCGACCTTCTCCATTCGAGTTGGGGTCCTCCTTTGTTGCTCCTTCCTCCGTGTGTTTCTTCCCAGTGTCTGACTTCCTCACTTGCCTCAGGGCTTTGGTCTCTGTCCCCCAATGAACCTAGTTTAAAGCCTCCCCACGAGGTTTGCCAGCCTGCCCGCGGAGATGCTCTTTCCTCTCTTGGTTAGGTGGATCCCATCTCTTCCTAACACTCCTTGTGCCCGGAACAGAGTCCCATGGTCAGAGAAACCAAAGCCCTCTCTGCGACACCACCTGCGCAACCTCGCACTGACGTCCTCAATTCGACGATCCCTGCCCGGACCTTTTCCTTCAACCGGAAGGATGGACGAGAACAGCACTTGCGCTTCAAATTCCCTGATCCTTCTTCCCAGCCCTACATAATCTGCAGCGACCCGCTCTGCACTGCCCTGCAACACCTGGCTCTTCGTCACCTGTGCTGGGCTGGGCCGGGTCTGGGCACCGCTCAGGGCGAATTGCTCAAACCAGGGCTCCTTACAGCCCCAGACCGGAGACCTTCCCAAACAGGCCACACACCAGTCATGCCGAGCGCTCCAGCTGCCTGCCTGGCCAGCAGGAAGCCTAATGAGCAAAACCCCTCACTAGCTCTGCCTGTGCCTCAATCAGCCCCGGGCCTGCCCACAGGTGAGGGGTCTAGAACCCGGCCCCACCTACCCCAATGGGTTTGTCTGGTTCCAAAGAACCAGCCCCAGATCCCAGGTCAATTTACCCTTGGATCACACCGGGCCGATCCTTTAGAGTCTAACATCTGAGGGTTATTAACGAAAGAAAGAGAAAGGCGGCGAGTGAGCTTGGTAAGGGGAATACGTCAGTCACCAAGGTCTTGGGGCAGGCTCTCAGCAGTGACTTGGCTGCTCACTTTAACATCCAATAATGACACACCCCGCTCTGGGTCACCCCATGCTGCCCCGCCCTGCCCTCGCTCACCCTGCTCTGCTCTGGTACTCCTCTTTGCATCACCCTGCTCTACACCACCCCACCCTCCGTCAGCCGGCTCTGCACCGCCCCAATGTGTCACCCGCTCTGCACCCCCCTGCTCTGCACCACCCCACCCTCCGTCAGCCGGCTCTGCACCGCCCCGCTGTGTCACCCGCTCTGCACCACCCTGCTCTACACCACCCCACCCTCCATCAGCCGGCTCTGCACCACCCCAATGTGTCACCCGCTCTGCACCCCCCTGCTCTGCACCACCCCACCCTCCGTCAGCCGGCTCTGCACCGCCCCGCTGTGTCACCCGCTCTGCACCCCCCTGCTCTGCACCACCCCACCCTCCGTCAGCCGGCTCTGCACCGCCCCGCTGTGTCACCCGCTCTGCACCCCCCTGCTCTGCACCACCCCACCCTCCATCAGCCGGCTCTGCACCGCCCCGCTGTGTCACCCGCTTTGCACCCCCCTGCTCTGCACCACCCCACCCTCCATCAGCCAGCTCTGCACCGCCCCGCTGTGTCACCCGCTTTGCACCCCCCCTGCTCTGCACCACTCCACCCTCCATCAGCCGGCTCTGCACCGCCCCCCCTGTCTCACCCGCTTTGCACCCCCCCTGCTCTGCACCACCCCACCCTCCGTCAGCCGGCTCTGCACCGCCCCGCTGTGTCACCCGCTTTGCACCCCCCTGCTCTGCACCACCCCACCCTCCGTCAGCCGGCTCTGCACCACCCTGCTGTCACCCTGGAAAGGAGGCTCTGATGTCGTTGAGGCCGTGAGCTGAGACACCTGCCGGCCCCGGGGCAGGCGTGACTCACAGGGAGACGTGAGAGACGAGGGCCCCTGAGGGACCAGCTGCCTCATCCAGGAGAATCGGCCCAGGCCCCTCAGGCCCCACGTGGAGCCCTGGGCCTGGCTGTGCTGGATGGAGGCAGCCCAGGACAACAGGTGCAGAGGCCACTGCGGGCTGAAGACCCCTTTGAAGTGATCAGAGTGACCCCTCTTCCACCAGGCGCCGGCTCCCTGCGGCCAGGCCGAGGCGGCAGCGCCCATGGCGGGAACGTGGCCTGGCTGCGAGACGCGGCGGCTCCCGGCTGCCACGCTGAAGGGGGCCGTAGGGCAGTCAGGGCTGCGTCTCCGGCCGCCTGGCAGAGCAGGAGCTGGGGCGCCAGGGTCGCTCTGAGCACGGGGCCGAGGCGCGGAGGCAGGAAGCAAAGCCCAGCCTGGTGCAGAAGGGAGCAGAGGCTCGGCCGAGCTGTGGGAGGGGGCAGAAGCGCCGCAGCGGGGAGAGGAGCGAGCCCCCCCCGGCAGAACACGGCCGTGGCACTGCTACCCGAGCGCCTTCGCCCTGCAGGCGGGAGCTGCCCCCTCTCGGCGGCTGGCGAGCCCAGGGAGGCCCAGGGAGGCCCGAGCTCGCACCCAGCCCACCGCTGGCGGCAAGGACGGGCCCAGACCCCGGCGACTGGGCCGGGGCCAAGGCTGGTGCCATGTGCCCCAGGCGTTGGGGGCAGCTCCTGGCGGGGGGCTGAGGGGGGCCTTGCTTGCAGGGGTCTAGCTGAGCCACGCGAACTCCCCTCCACGGTGGCTTGATGGACCCAGCTGGCCATGCACAGCACCCATGGTCCCCCCTTGGGCCTGCCCTCTGCCCTTGAGCAGCCAACTGGCCCCCCAGGGGGCCCCCGGGGCCCCAGAAAGGCGCGGGGGGGCAGCCGGCCGGGACTTACACCCCTCTAGGGAGGAGACTTCCCTGCCCCCGGGAACCCAGCCGGCAGAGCCCCCTTGCTATGGGCATCGTGCAGCCCCCGTCCGGTAACACCCTGGGATCCAACAGGCGGCGGGAGGACGGGCCTGCCCACGAGAGCTGCTTGCCTCCTGCGGCCTAGGACTCAGCCCTGCTCCCAGCTGCCAGGGATGCAGTGCGGGGAGCAGCCCCGAGCCGGCTGTGCCAAGCCCTCCCAGGCACTCGGCACTCAGGCCGCCGGAGGGCCAGGCGCGGGGCGGCCAGGGTCCGCGGTGCAGGCGGGACGTGCCCAGCTGGGAGCGCTGGCCCGGCCGGCGAGCTGGTGGGTGACGGAGGGCGACTGGCGGCTCGGCGCGGGACACGGAGGCCAGGCAGAGACGTTCCAGCTGGTTTATTTTACAGCCGGCTGGATTCCTCGGAGCAGGCGCGGGGCAGCCCGGAGGCCAGGAGCCAGGGCGCTCGGCTGGCCCAGGGCCCCGCCGCCCCCGCCCTGGTGGAGACAGAGGGCAGGGGGCAAATCCACCACCTCTGGGCCCCACTCCCGCAGCCGCGTGGGCGGGTGGAGGGGGCAGGGGACAGTTTGCTTGGAGCGGCCACCTGCCTCGCTGCCTGCGTCCTGCTGGGGCCTGCCCCCCGCCGTGTCTCAGCCAGCCGGGGCGCCCACCGGGGGGGTCAGCGAGAGCAGGCTCAGCCAGCGCCCGGCCCCGGGGATTCCCACCTCGGGCGCAAGCAGGGCCAGGGCCAGGGCCAGCCTGCCCCAGGGGCCCACCCTCTGGGCTGAACTGCCCCGGCCGACTCCCCCTCCGAGCCGTGGCCACTGACCCCAAGGCGGTGTCCAGAGGGCGACTCCCAGCCCAGCTCCACGGGGCCCCTGGGGCCCCCCCCGCCCAGTCGCCTGGCTGCAGCCGCTCACCTGGGCCTCAGCGAGGGCAGTTTGGCTGGAGGGCTGGGCCCCCCGTCCCCCGCCCGGGGCCCCAGCAGGCGGGGCAGCCATGGCCGGGGCGGGGCCGGGCGCCCTGCAGCCGGCGGGCCAGGCCGGGCAGCTCCCGCGGCAGGCAGTAGCAGGGCAGCAGGCGCAGCGCGGGCGGCACGTCTGGCCGGCGGCACGCCTCGCCGAAGTAGGCCAGCGCCCAGCCGCCCTGCCCCGCCCCCACGCCGCCCAGCTCGCTCTGCAGGCAGGCCAGGGCTGCCCCGAACAGGCCGTGGGGGTCCGCGGAGCCGCTGCTGCCTGCGCCCGCCCCCTGCCACAGCTGGTAGAGCCGGGCACTGCCGGGGCTCCACACGAGCAGCACCGTGCCCTGCTCCCGGGCCACCAGCTCCCGCTGGGCGTAGAGCCAGGGCAGCGCCCCCAGCCGCCCCACGCTGCCCGCCTCCCACAGCGCCAGCCGCACGCTGCAGCCCAGCGCCGCACGCAGCGCCTGCGCCAGGCCGCACACCCGAGCCGCGTGCTCCTCCGAGTCCGGCGAGCAGAGCAGCAGGACGGGCCGGCAGCCCCAGGGCCCTGCGGGAGAGAGGGGGTGAGTGCACCAGCTGGCCCAGCCCTTCGCCCGCCCAGCACCCGACCCCTGGGAACCCAGCCCCCCGGGATCGCAGCCCCTCAGCCCCCGGGAACCTAGCCCCCCGGGATCCCAGCCCCTCTTCCCCCCTCCCCCCGTTCCTGGGAACCCAGCCCCTCTGTCCCCGGGAACCCAGCCCCTCTGCCCCCCCACCCTTCTGCGCCCCAGGATCCCAGCCCCCCGGGAACCCAGCCCCTCTGCCCCCCCCCCCCGTTCCTGGGAACCCAGCCCCTCTGCCCCCGGGAACCCAGCCCCTCTGCCCCCCCACCCTTCTGCGCCCCAGGATCCCAGCCCCCCGGGAACCCAGCCCCTCTGCCCCCCCCCCCCCGTTCCTGGGAACCCAGCCCCTCTGCCCCCGGGAACCCAGCCCCTCTGCCCCCCCACCCTTCTGCGCCCCAGGATCCCAGCCCCCCGGGAACCCAGCCCCTGCCCCTCACCTGTGCTGAGCGTGTGGAGGCTCCTACAGCGCAGCAGCAGGACGGTCCCCAGCAGCCCCAAGGCGAGGGCCAGCCCCAGGGCAAGCAGGCCGACGCGCCGGCGAGACACTGGAAGGGCAGTGGAGAGGGGCTGAGCCTTCTGGCCTCCAGCGCAGGCCCCACGCCCTAGGCCTTGGCAGGGCTCCCCTCCGGCTCTGGGCTAAGGGGCTGGAGGGGCGGTGGCCACGGGGCTTTCGCCTCCCTCCCTGGGCCCCGTTCCCGGCCCGGGGCTCTGCGGCTGGGTCCGTGCGCGGGGCCAAGCGCCCTGCCGGGCCACACTCACCGTCTGGGCACAGGAGCTGCTTCCGGGCAAACTGCACGTCGGAGCGCCACACCTGCCGGGACAGAGCGCGTGGGTGTCCGGCCCCGGGGCGGGGGCAGGGGCTCTGGCAGGGCCCAGGGCAGGGGCAGGAGGCTGGGCAATGGGGCAGAGGTTCTGACAAGCAGCCAAGGAGGGGGGCAGGGCTACAGGGCAGGGGAGGGGCATCGGGGTGACCTAATGGGGAGACAGGAGAGGGGTGGTGGAGTGACGGGGTGGAGCTATGGGGTGAGGCGATGGGGGGCTACAGGGCAGGAGGGGCTATGGGGTGAGGTGACGGGGGACTACGGAGCAGGGGGGGTGGCGGGTGATGGAGGGGCTATGGGGTGGGGTGATGGGGGGCTACAGGGCAGGAGGAGCTATGGGGTGAGGTGACGGGGGGCTACCGGGCAGGAGAGGGGTGGTGGGGCGATGGGGGGGTACCGGGTGAGGTGACGGGGGGCTACCGGGCAGGGGAGGGGTGGCAGGGTGATGGGGGGGTACAGGGTGAGGTGACGGGGGGGCTATGGGGCAGGGGAGGGGTGACAGGGGAATGGGGGGGCTATAGGGCAAGGGAGGGGTGGCGGGGCGATGGGGGGTACAGGGTGAGGTGACGGGGGGCTATGGGGCAGGGGAGGGGTGGCAGGGGGATGGGGGTACAGGGTGAGGTGACGGGGCGATGGGGGGTACAGGGTGAGGTGACGGGGGGCTATGGGGCAGGGGAGGGGTGGCAGGGGGATGGGGGTACAGGGTGAGGTGACGGGGCGATGGGGGGTACAGGGTGAGGTGACGGGGGGCTATGGGGCAGGGGAGGGGTGGCAGGGGGATGGGGGTACAGGGTGAGGTGACGGGGCGATGGGGGGTACAGGGTGAGGTGACGGGGGGGCTACGGGGCAGGGGAGGGGTGGCGGGGTGATGGGGGGGTACCGGGTGAGGTGACGGGGGGGCTACGGGGCAGGGGTGGCGGGGCGATGCGGGGGTACCTGGTGAGGTGACGGGGGGGCTATGGGGCAGGGGAGGGGTGGCAGGGGGATGGGGGCTACGGGGCAGGGGAGGGGTGGCAGGGGGATGGGGGGGCTACGGGGCAGGGGAGGGGTGGCAGGGCAGCAGGGTGATGCGATGGGGCAGGGCCACGGGGCGGGGGCGGGGCACAGGGAGGACTTACCAGCACGCAGCCCCCCAGGACCCGCATGGGCAGCAGCAGGCTGAGCTCCCCGGGGCGGCCGCTGTCGGGCTGCAAGGCAGGAAGGAGGCCGTTAGGCGCGCGCCCGGCCCTGTGCCCCGCGGGGAGCGCCCGCCGGCTGACACTCACGCCGGTGACGGTGTAGACGGGCGCCTGTGGCTCGCACCCGCGGCCCTGCTGCCGGCACAGGGCTGCGCTGAAGGAGGCCGGCACGGCAGACGCGATGTCCAGCCGCAGCTGCGCGAAGCCGACGCTCACGGACACGTTCCAGGCGGTGTCTGCAGGGAGGAAGCCAGCGGGGTCACCCCTGGGGCCGCAGCCGCCAGCTCCGTCTTCGCTGCCGAGCTCCCAGCATGCTCTGCGCTCGCCCCTGTGCACGGCCCTGCTCCGCGCTGCGTGCGCACCGGGGCGCAGCGAGGGGGCCGGCCTGGAGCGCCACCCTCATGGGGCTCGTCCCCTCGCGGAGCCAGGGCTCTGGGCCGCCTGGGAGCTGCCCGGCCCTTCCCCGGGCTGGGTGAAGCATCACGCCCCCCACTTCCCACCCCTGCCCTGCCCCCAAATCCCCCACCCTGCCCTGCTCACCACCCCACTGATCCGATTCCTGCCCCTGCCCCGCCCCCCACACCCTGCCCCACCCCCAGCCCACTTCCTGCCCCTGCCCTGCCCCCCATTCTCCGCAACCCCACTGCCTGCCCCTGCCCCGCCCCCCATCCCCCACACCCGCCCCTGCCCCTCTGCTGTCCGCCCCAAGGCAGGCTGTGGGGCAAGGCCCAGCTGGGGGCACGCTCCCCGGGCAGCTCACCTGGGCGGTGCGGGCACTCCACGTGGCTGCTGTTGCCGTAGGAGAACTGGGGAGAAAGGGGGCAAGTCACAAGGCGCGGCTGGGCTCCCCCCAGACACGGCCCCGCGGGGCGGGGCGAGGGCCCAGCCGCTCAGCTGGCAAGGGGCCGGGCAGACGGCCTGGGCCAGCACTGGGCCGAAGGGGTTCCCCGGGGGCTCACCTGGAAGCAGAGCAGGGGGTGCACGTCCACCTTCTCCACCATGTAGGCCTAGAGCAGGGCACAGAGCAGGTCACTACTGGGGCTGACCCTCGCTGCCGGGCCCCCAGCCCGTCCCCGCCCCCGGGGGCCCGCAAACCACCTGTCCCGGGCCGGCCCTGGGAGCAGCAGCCCTACCCCCGGAGCTGCCAAGGCAGGGGGGTCTGGGGGGCCCTGGTCGCCGCCCAGGTGGGGCAGCTGTGCAGGAGCCCCCCGATGTGCCTGGATGGACAGATCCAGGGGGCTGCCGCCCACGGCTCTGGGGAGGGACCCGGCCAGAGACCTGCAGAGCAGCTAGCACCCTCTGCCCCCGAGCGCCCCCAGCTCCCCGGACCCCAGCCCAGCTTGGCCAGGCAGAGCCCCACAGCCCCTTCTGGGAATCTGGGGCTGTGACGGGGGGGAGGGGCTGGCTGCTCTGTAGCCCCGTGCCCCCCCCGGCTGCGCTGTGCGATTCCCACGGCCTCACCCTCGTGCAGCAGCCCAGGAGGCTCTGCCCGGGGCAGACACAGGGAGGCAGGTGGGGACAGCCCCGGGCCGGGGGCTGGGCAGTCTGGGCGGGGGAAGCACGAAGGGAGCAGACTAGTCCAGACGGGGGGGTCAGGGGCCGGTGGACCCTCCCCCCAGGAGGACTAAGGCTCTGCCCTGGCTCCTCTGTCAGCGTGGAGCCCGCGCCGCGTCTCGGAGAACCAGGAAAGTCTCCTCGGCCGGCGGAGTCACGTCTGGCTGCGGACGGGGTGCAGGGTCGGGGGCCCCCAACTCGCCGTCACAGCATGTTGCAAAACAAACCCACCTCTGCCCAGCGGCAGCTCCTGTCCCGCAGGCTGGCCCAGGCCCCTGCGCCTGGCACCGCGACGGGGGACAGCCAGGCCAGAACTGCCTGGAGAGGGCCCCCCCTCCCGCGGGGGCTGGGGCTGACTTCCTGGCTACGTCTACACTGGCCCCCTTTTCCAGAAATGCTTAAAACAGAACAGTTTTCCGTTATAAGTATTTCTGGAAAAAGCGCGTCTACCCTGGCAGGATGCTTCTCCAGAAAAGCCCTTTTTCCAGAAAAGCGTCCATGCCAATGTAGACGCGCTTTTCTGGAAAAAAGCCCCATTCGTCATTTTCGCGATCGGGGCTTTTTTGCGGAAAAGAAATCTGTGCTGTCTACACTGGCCCTTTTCCGGAACAGTTTTTCCAGAAAAGGACTTTTGCCCGAACGGGAGCAGCATAGTTTTTCCGGAAAAACACTGACAATTTTACAGTAGATCGTCAGTGCTTTTCTGGAAATTCAAGGGGCCAGTGTAGACAGCTGGCAAGTTATTCCGGAAAAGCGGCTGCTTTTCCAGAATAAGTGACCCAGTGTAGACACAGCCTGTGTCTAGTTGCAAAGCCCCAGGCACCAGCCCGGCTGACGCCTCATTAGCAGCAGAGCCGCATGCTGCAGAGACCTCTCCACCTGCCGTGTGCCGGGCCCCCCGCAGCTTTCCAGCCCAGAGCCATGCGGTGCCAGGGCAACCCGGAGCAGCGGGAGGGCCGGGCTGCCTGGCATTGCGGCTGGGCAAGAATTCGGGAAGCCCAGCTACGTGCACCAGCGCCTGCCCGGCTGGGGAGCATCTATGCTGCGCTGGAGGAGTGGACGCACCGTGGTCCACCGGCTGCTTCCTGCCCTCCCCCGCCTCCCTCTGCCCTCGCCCCAAGGGGCTCGCTGGCAGGAGCAGTCACCACCCTGAACTCACTAGCAACCAGCTGCTGGCCAGGCTGGCGGCCGCGAGCACACAGGCACCTGTTCCCCCTTTTCAGAGACGGGCCGACATGAGCTTTCTCCCAGCCGCGGGAAACTCCCCAGTGTTCCTAGACCCACCGAAAGGCACCGAGCTGCCAGGAGCTCTAGGGCCGGTTTAAACTCATGGGTGTTCGCTAGCGAGACCTGCTGGCTAACAGGGTCTAACTTCAGTAGCTGCTCTGCAGCACCCAGGTCGCTAGGGAAATGGAAACGTGCTACGACCACAACGGAAAGGGGCACCGAGCACCTCTGCCTTCTGCACATTGCCGAGAGTTCTACCATGGCCACATAGTAGCGGACAAAGCCCATTGTTAAAACTCTGTTACTCCTCACACTCTTCTTCTCAGCATCCTTAACACTGCCGGCCAGAGAGTTCGCCTCGTGTCCCTTTGCTTCCCTTATCGATTTTCTACAGTTCCCAGCTTTTAATTTCTATTCCTTACTGGCAACATGCTCATTCTCCCACTGCAATTTCTTTTGTAGCGGCCATCACTTCCCTTCTAAACCAAGTCCGTTTTTTAACCAACAAGACCAAAAGAGCATCTAGTAAAACTCCCACCTGTCATTTCCAGCTTTCGAATCGTTCTTCCTCTCAGCTGATTTGGTTCACAACTGTTTTCAGCTTTGAGAAATTAGCCCTTTTCAAGTGAGAAGTGTCTCCCGCTGGTCTGGACTGCGTTGTGTGTGCACACCCTAGAGGTGGCCAGGCGATGTTCACTTGTACCTAGCTAGCAGTAATGCTTAGTTCTCTGACCCACTCTTGGGGTCTGTGGACGCCCAGGGGAAGACGGCTCTGCCCCAGCTGGAGGCACGACTCTGCTAAGTGCTCTAACCCCTGCCAGGTCCTGGGGCAGGGCTCCCCTTGAGCCCCCAGCAGTGTGCCGTGGCCTTACCCACTCCGACTCGGTGGCTGTGGAGTTGGGGATGCCGTGGCAGGCCCTGCCCTCGCTCTCCTTCCAGCACAGCGTGGCGGCCGGGCGCAGGGGGCAGCGGGCACTCAGCACCATAGCCATGTGGGCCTCGCCACTGGCACTGTGGTCGTGGAAGTGCATGGAGGCCCACAGCTCAGCACCATCTGTGGGGCAGAGAGGTGTCAGCCGAGGCAGTGCCCCTCCCCCTCCCCAGTGGTGAGAGGCCCACGGGCCCTGGCGTGGCCGCTCCAGAGCAGCGTGCCCCTGGGCACATGCACGGCCTGTTCCGAAGCCAGGGGCCCCCTGCTGCTCTCAGCCCCCCAGGGGCCGGCGGGGGATGGGGCCGGAGAGCCGGGTATTTGCTGAGCCCACGGACGGGCAACCCGCAGCGCGGCCCCCCCAGGCCAGCCCTGGGTGGCCAAGGGCATCGCCGCTCAGCCTGGTGCCCCTGCCTGGGGACCCCTGGGCCCGGCATTCCTCTTCCACGCAGCTCCCTGAGCAGGGCCGGGGCCATGGCCAGGAGCTGGGGGCCCTGCGAAGCCGGCCAGGGCCACAGGCTGGGGACGAGCAGCACATGGGGCTCCCGCCCAGCGCCCAGAGCTCACCCCCCGCTGCCCCGCCCCCGCCACTCACGCGCTGCGGGCTGGTCTCGGAAGGGGCACCGCTTGGTGCGGAGGCTGTCGCGGGGCGGGTAGGAGGCCTGCGGAGAGAGGGACGAATGGCTGAGCGAGCAAGACCCCAACCCTCCCCCTCCCCACCCTCCCCAGCCCCCAGGACCCCACCCGCCCCGGATCGCTGCCCCAGCCCCACCCCCCGGGAACCCCTCCGGGCGCAGTCAGACCTCGATGCACAGGCAGGGCAGCAGGAACTCGTAGGGCAGCACGACGCTGCGCCCCCCGGAAACCAGCGCCTGCAGGCAGGGGAGGAAGCAGCCGAGAGTGAGGGCGGCCCTGGGCCCTGGGCCCCACGGGGCATGCAAGGATGGGGTGGGGGAGGGGACCCAGGGGGCCAGCATGGGGGCATGTGGGGGATGGGGGAGAGGCCCCATGGGGCTGGCATGGGGGGATTGGGGGAGGGGGCCAATGGGGCCGGCATGGGGGGATTGGGGGAGGGGGCCAATGGGGCTGGCATGGGGGGGATGGGGGAGAGGCCCCATGGGGATGGCATGCGGGGATTGGGGGAGGGGGCCAATGGGGCCGGCATGGGGGGGATGGGAGGGGGACAATGGGGCTGGCATGGGGGGGATGGGGGAGAGGCCCCATGGGGATGGCATGCGGGGATTGGGGGAGGGGGACAATGGGGCCGGCATGGGGGGGGTGGGGAGGGGGCCAATGGGGATGGGATGGGGGAGGGGGCCAATGGGGCTGGCATGGGGGGGATGGCATGCGGGGATTGGGGGAGGGGGCCAATGGGGCCGGCATGGGGGGGGGTGGGGGAGGGGGCCAATGGGGCTGGGATGGGGGAGGGGCCACAGGGGGCCGGCATGGGGGGATGGGGGAGGGCTGCTCACCTGGCGGTGGAAGGGGCTGGGCAGCTCCTCACACTCCAGGGCCAGCTGGTGGCAGAGCCGCACGGTGAGGGCGGGGCCCCTGGGTACCGACACCTGGATGGCCCGGGCTGCAGGGAGCCAGGCGTAGCTGAACTCAGGGCCTGCAGAGACAGAGGCGGCCGGGGATGGGCAGGCCGGGCACCGCGCCCGCATGCTGGCCCCTTGCCTGGGCCCGGCGGGGCAACACGAGCCCGCAGCCCCCAGGAAGGGCTACGGCAGCAGCTGGGTGTGACGGCGCATGGGGGCCCCGACCTGCACCCCCCTCGGCAGCCAGAGGGGACTCTCGGGCGGCCGGTAGAGTAGAAGGGTGTGACGTAGGGGGTGCTCGCTGGGCTGGGGTGACCCCTGCTGTCTGGAGCAAGACCCAGCAGGGAAACCTCACTAGGCAAAGGTGACTCCGTACCGGTTGAACCAGACACCCCCCATAGAGAGGAACAAAGGAAGGGGGAGGCTGCCCTGGCTGTGGGCAGGGCTGGAGGAGGGTGAGTTTAGTGGCGGGCTGGGAGCATGGAGGAGACAGCCTAGGGAAAGGGGCTGGAGTTTAGGGGCCCAGTCTCCCCCATCTCAAGGGGGCCTGAGGCATCCTAGCCCAGCTCTGTGACCAGACTACATCTGTGCTGTGCTGTATCCTGGAGAGGCAATAAACTTCCTCTATTCCACCGGCTGGTGCAGTCTGTTTGTGCCATTTCGGGGTGCAGGAGACGGGGGACCCCAACGCGCTGTCACAAAGGGTCACTGGTTCCCAGCGTGGGGCCGATGTGGGCGCAGGCAGCCTCCTTGGGGGGACTCCCGGGCCCTGACCCCCCCTCTCCTGCTCCCAGCCCGCTCGCCTCACCCTACCCCGCCAAGTCGGACCCCTCTCCCAGGCCCCACCCCCCGGGGGGCCAGTCCCGCCGATATCCTCCATCCCCTGGGAACAGGGTCGTTCTGTGCTCCGCCTGGCCCTGGGTGTCTCCGGCCAACGCCGGCTCGGAGCGAGTCACCGGGACCCCCAGCGCACAGCACAGAGCAGCACAAACAAGGTTACAAAGCAGACCCCCCCCCACACACACACCACACTGGGGCATGTGCGCAGGGCAGGCCAGGCCAAGCTCCCCTGAGCCCCAAGACACAGCCTGCAGGCCCAGCCAACACCCCTCATCCCCACAGCCTGCCACGACCCCCCGAGATCCCCACAGCCCCCCACAGCCTGCCACGACCCCCCGAGATCCCCACAGCCTGCCACGACCCCCCGTGATCCCCACAGCCCCACACAGCCTGCCACGACCCCCCGACATCCCCACAGCCTGCCACGACCCCCAGTGATCCCCACAGCCCCACACAGCCTGCCACGACCCCCCGAGATCCCCACAGCCTGCCACGACCTCCCGAGATCCCCACAGCCCCCCACAGCCTGCCACGACCCCCCGAGATCCCCACAGCCTGCCACGACCCCCCGAGATCCCCACAGCCCCACACAGCCTGCCACGACCCCCCGAGATCCCCACAGCCTGCCACGACCCCCCGACATCCCCACAGCCTGCCACGACCCCCAGTGATCCCCACAGCCCCACACAGCCTGCCACGACCCCCCGAGATCCCCACAGCCTGCCACGACCCCCCGAGATCCCCACAGCCCCCCACAGCCTGCCACGACCCCCCGACAGCCCCCCACAGCCCCCCACAGCCTGCCACGACCCCCCGACATCCCCACAGCCTGCCACGACCCCCCGTGATCCCCACAGCCCCACACAGCCTGCCACGACCCCCCGAGATCCCCACAGCCTGCCACGACCCCCCGACATCCCCACAGCCTGCCACGACCCCCAGTGATCCCCACAGCCCCACACAGCCTGCCACGACCCCCCGAGATCCCCACAGCCTGCCACGACCCCCCGAGATCCCCACAGCCCCCCACAGCCTGCCACGACCCCCCGACATCCCCACAGCCCCACACAGCCTGCCACGACCCCCCGAGATCCCCACAGCCTGCCACGACCCCCCGAGATCCCCACAGCCCCCCACAGCCTGCCACGACCCTCCGTGATCCCCACAGCCCCACACAGCCTGCCACGACCCCCCGAGATCCCCACAGCCTGCCACGACCCCCCATGATCCCCACAGCCCCACACAGCCTGCCACGACCCCCCGAGATCCCCACAGCCCCACACAGCCTGCCACGACCCCCCGACAGCCCCCCACAGCCCCACACAGCCTGCCACGACCCCCCGAGATCCCCACAGCCCCACACAGCCTGCCACGACCCCCCGAGATTGCCACAGCCCCCCACAGCCTGCCACGACCCCCCGACATCCCCACACAGCCTGCCACGACCCCCTGAGATCGCCACAGCCCCCCACAGCCTGCCACGGCCCCCCATGATCCCCACAGCCCCACACAGCCTGCCACGACCCCCCGAGATCGCCACAGCCCCACACAGCCTGCCACAACCCCCCGAGATCCCCACAGCCCCACACAGCCTGCCACGACCCCCCGAGATCCCCACAGCCCCCCACAGCCTGCCACGACCCCCCGAGATCGCCACAGCCCCCCACAGCCTGCCACGACCCCCTGAGATCCCCACAGCCCCACACAGCCTGCCACGACCCCCTGAGATCCCCACAGCCCCACACAGCCTGCCACGACCCTCCGTGATCCCCACAGCCCCACACAGCCTGCCACGACCCCCCGAGATCCCCACAGCCCCACACAGCCTGCCACGATCCCCCATGATCCCCACAGCCCCACACAGCCTGCCACGACCCCCCGAGATCCCCACAGCCCCACAAAGCCTGCCACGACCCCCTATGATTCCCACAGCCCCACACAGACTGCCACGACCCCCCAAGATCCCCACAGCCCCACAAAGCCTGCCACGACCCCCCATGATCCCCACACAGACTGCCACGACCCCCCGAGATCCCCACAGCCCCACAAAGCCTGCCACGACCCACCGAGATCCCCACAGCCCCCCACAGCCTGCCACGACCCCCTGAGATCCCCACAGCCCCACACAGCCTGCCACGACCCTCCGTGATCCCCACAGCCCCACACAGCCTGCCACGACCCCCCATGATCCCCACAGCCCCACACAGCCTGCCACGACCCCCCGAGATCCCCACAGCCCCACAAAGCCTGCCACGACCCCCCATGATTCCCACAGCCCCACACAGACTGCCACGACCCCCCGAGATCCCCACAGCCCCACAAAGCCTGCCACGACCCCCCATGATTCCCACAGCCCCACACAGACTGCCACGACCCCCCGAGATCCCCACAGCCCCACACAGCCTGCCACGACCCCCCCGTGATCCCCAAAGCCCCACACAGCCTGCCACGACCCCCCGAGATCGCCACAGCCTGCCACGACCCCCCCGTGATCCCCACAGCCCCCCACAGCCTGCCACGACCCCCCGAGATCCCCGCAGCCCCCCACAGCCTGCCACGACCCCCGAGATCCCCGCAGCCCCCCACAGCCTGCCACGACCCCCCCGTGATCCCCAAAGCCCGCCACGACCCCCCGAGATCCCCACAGCCTGCCACGACCCTCCGTGATCCCCACAGCCCCCCACAGCCTGCCACGACCCCCCGACATCCCCACAGCCCCACACGGCCTGCCACAACCCTCCGTGATCCCCACAGCCCCACACAGCCTGCCTCGACCCCCCCGACATCCCCACAAAGCCTGCCACGACCCCCCGAGATCCCCACAGCCCCACACAGCCTGCCACAACCCTCCGTGATCCCCACAGCCCCACAAAGCCTGCCACGACCCCCCGTGATCCCCACAGCCCCACACAGCCTGCCACGACCCCCCGAGATCCCTACAGCCCCACACAGCCTGCCATGACCCTCCGTCATCCCCACAGCCCCACACAGCCTGCCACGACCTCCCGTGATCCCCACAACCCCACACAGCCTGCCACGACCCCTCCGTGATCCTCACAGCCCCACACAGCCTGCCACGACCCCCCGAGATCCCCACAGCCCCCCACAGCCTGCCACGACCCCCCGAGATCCCCACAGCCCCACACAGCCTGCCACGACCCCCCCGTGATCCTCACACCCAGTAAGGAGGGACTGGGGGGCACAGTGAGCACTGGGGTGTCTGAGGGGAGGTGGGGGATGGGTTATCACCTCTCCCCTGTGTGAGGGGGCTGGGGGGGCACAGGGAGCACTGGGGTGTGTGAGGGGAGGTGGGGGATGGGTTATAACCTCTCCCCTGTGTAAGAGGGGCTGGGGGGGCACAGGGAGCACTGGGGTGTCTGAGGGGAGGTGGGGGATGGGTTACAACCTCTCCCCTGTTTGAGGGGCTGGGGGGCGCAGGGAGCACTGGGGTGTCTGAGGGGAGGGGGGATGGGTTATAACCTCTCCCCTGTGTGAGGGGGGGCTGGGGGGTTGGGGGGCACTGGGGTGTCTGAGGGGAGGGGGGGATGGGTTATAACCTCTCCCCTGTGTAAGGGGGGGCTGGGGGGCACTGGGGTGTCGAGGGGAGGTGGGGGATGGGTTATAACCTCTCCCCTGTGTGAGGGGGCTGGGGGGCGCAGGGAGCACTGGGGTGTCTGAGGGGAGGGGGGATGGGTTATCACCTCTCCCCTGTGTAAGGGGGGGCTGGGGGGCGCAGGGAGCACTGGGGTGTCTGAGGAGAGGGAGGATGGGTTATCACCTCTCCCCTGTGTAAGGGGGGCCTGGGGGGCGCAGGGAGCACTGGGGTGTCTGAAGGGAGGGGGGATGGGTTATCACCTCTCCCCTGTGTAAGGGGGGGCTGGGGGGCACTGGGGTGTCTGAGGAGAGGGAGGATGGGTTATCACCTCTCCCCTGTGTAAGGGGGGGCTGGGGGGCACAGGGAGCACTGGGGTGTCTGAGGGGAGGTGGGGGATGGGTTATCACCTCTCCCCTGTGTAAGGGGGGGCTGGGGGGCGCAGGGAGCACTGGGGTGTCTGAGGGGAGGGGGGATGGGTTATCACCTCTCCGCTGTGTAAGGGGGGCCTGGGGGGCACTGGGGTGTCGAGGGGAGGTGGGGGATGGGTTATCACCTCTCCCCTGTGTAAGGGGGGGCTGGGGGGCACTGGGGTGTCGAGGGGAGGTGGGGGATGGGTTATCACCTCTCCCCTGTGTAAGGGGGGGCTGGGGGGCACTGGGGTGTCGAGGGGAGGTGGGGGATGGGTTATCACCTCTCCCCTGTGTAAGGGGCGGCTGGGGGGCGCAGGGAGCACTGGGGTGTCTGAGGGGAGGGGGGGGATGGGTTATCACCTCTCCCCTGTGTGAGGGGGTTGGGGGGGCACAGGGAGCACTGGGGTGTCTGAGGGGAGGTGGGGGATGGGTTATCACCTCTCCCCTGTGTAAGGGGGGGCTGGGGGCACTGGGGTGTCGAGGGGAGGTGGGGGATGGGTTATCACCTCTCCCCTGTGTGAGGGGGTTGGGGGGGCACAGGGAGCACTGGGGTGTCTGAGGGGAGGGAGGGTGGGTTATCACCTCTCCCCTGTGTGAGGGGGTTGGGGGGGCACAGGGAGCACTGGGGTGTCTGAGGGGAGGGGGGGTGGGTTATCACCTCTCCCCTGTGTGAGGGGGTTGGGGGGGCACAGGGAGCACTGGGGTGTCTGAGGGGAGGTGGGGGATGGGTTATCACCTCTCCCCTGTGTAAGGGGCGGCTGGGGGGCACAGGGAGCACTGGGGTGTCTGAGGGGAGGCGGGATGGGTTATCCCCTCTCCCCAGTGTGAGGGGGGGCTGGGGGGCACTGGGGTGTCTGAGGGGAGGGGGGATGGGTTATCACCTCTCCCCTGTGTAAGGGGCGGCTGGGGGGCACAGGGAGCACTGGGGTGTCTGAGGGGAGGCAGGATGGGTTATCCCCTCTCCCCTGTGTGAGGGGGGGCTGGGGGGCACTGGGGTGTCTGAGGGGAGGGGGGATGGGTTATCACCTCTCCCCTGTGTAAGGGGGGGCTGGGGGGCACTGGGGTGTCGAGGGGACTCGCTGGGGGGTCCTAGCTGGCGGGGGGGAGCTGACGCGCTCGGTGGGGCGTCTGGTGCGGAGCAGCGGGACCCCAGGCTCGGGCCGTAGGTAGCTCTGGGGCTGACCCCCCCGTGTCTCACCTGCCTGCTCTGGGGCGACCAGGTGGCTCTGGCTGAGGCTCAGCCCCCTCTCCGGGATGGTGCCCAGCGAGACCAGCACCCGGTGCCCGCTCTCCACCGGGAAGCAGTCAAACCGCACCTGCCACTGGAGGAGAAGCCAGGGTGAGAGCCCGCGAGAGCCCCCCCCCCCCCCGTCCCCGGGGCAGAGCCCACGACAGGCACAGGCCAGGAGCCCGGCACGGGCCGCGCCGACTCACCAGGGAGCTGCCGGCCTCGGGGTCCTTCCTCCAGACCTTCAGCCAGCTGGCCCGGTTGGAGCCCAGCACCAGGAAATGCAGGTGCAGGCCGCGGATCCTCCCGAGCCCTGCAGGAGACACCGGCCAAGGCCCAGGTCACAGCAGGCCCAGCAAGGGGCCCAGGAAGCACCCGCCAGGGGGACCCCCCCCTCCGGGCTGCAGCGCCCAGGCCCCGCGAGGCAGCGCCGTACCAGCAGTGTGCAGGACCACGCGCACGCGCACGCAGGGCTGGCAGGCGTGGGCGGCCGGGCACAGCCGGGCCGTGCTCAGGGCCAGGGCTGGCGGGGTCAGGGCTGCATCGTCAGGCTCCTTCTGGTGGCACCGGGGCCTGCGGAGGGCGCTCTCCGCTGGAGGAGAGAAGAGGCATTAGAGGGGGGCAGCACCCGCCGCTCCCTGACCCCCAAGCCCGCCGGCCACGCCCCCAGCGCTCACACCCTGTGCTGCAGTGTCAGGCCCTGGCTGGCTGCTGCGCTGGGGGACCCCTGGGGCTGTCTGGAGCACGGCCCGGGGGGGGACCCTGCCGCTCCCAGGGTGCTAGCAAGTTAAGGGAAGAGAGGGGCAGAGGACTGGGGGCGGGGGAAGCACGAGGCGGGGCCGGGGGGCGATGGGCCCTGCCCCCGCTGGCTACCTCCCGTCTGTGCTGGGCTGTATCCCGGACGAGCAGTAGCCCCCTCGTTCTACTGCTGGGGAGTCTGTTCTGGCTGCTCCGGGGGTGCAGGTCGGGGAACCCCAACGCGCCGTCACGCCCCCGCCCAGCAGGGCCCCCGGGGCAGGGCAGGCGCAGGCCTGCCCCACGAGCAGCGCGCATTGACTTACCCCTGACTCTGCAGGCCTGGGGGCAAAGGACAGGGAGACGTGTTAGTGCGGGAGGCCTTGGCCCAAGGTGCCACAGCGCACCCCGGGCGGCACCCCCTCCCCCAGGGCAGTCCCCTCCCCCCGGTGATCCACGCCCCCCTGCGCTTCCCCCCCAGGTGGTACCCCCCATGATGTGTGCCCCCCCGCCTCCTCCCCCGGGGCAGTCCCCTCCCCCCGGTGATCCATGCCCCCCTGTGCTTCCCCCCCAGGTGGTACCCCCCATGATGTGTGCCCCCCCACCTCCTCCCCCGGGCAGTCCCCTCCCCCTGTGGTTCCTGCCCCCCCCGCATCTCCCCCAGGAGGCACCCCTATGCCTCCTTCCCCGGGGCAGTCCCCTCCCCCCATTATCTGTGCCCCCCTGCCTCCTCCCCCAGGCAGTCCCTGCACCTCCTTTCCCCGCCCCCGTGATCCCCGCCCCTCTTCACCTCCCCCCAGGCAGTCCCCTCCCCCCTGCACTCCCAGCCTCCCAGTGATCCCTGCTCCCCTGAGCCTCCTCCCCCCCATGATCCCTGCTCCCCTACACCTCCTCCTGAGCATCCCCTCCACTCGCAGCTTCTTCCCCCCCAGTGATCCCTACTCTTCTGCGCCTCCCCCCCCCGTGGTCCTCCTCACAGCTCCCCCAGGGCTGTCCTCTCCCCCCTGAGCAGAGCCTGGTACCCAGAGCCAGCCCGCTCCCCGCCAGCGCCCTGTGCTCCCATAGGCGTTATGCTCAGAGAAGCGGCAGGGCTGAGAGGGGTGGGGGTCACGGCCCCCCTGCCCCAAGTGGGGGAGCTTCCCACTCGGCCCATGTGCAACGGGTCATGCCAGGCCTGGGACATCCATGGGAGTGAGGCCCCAGCGCAGCGCTGAGAAGCCAGGGGAGCAGGGCTGGTTCAGCCAGGTGTGGCGAGGGAGGGGTCCCTCTGCCGGGCCCTCACCCGGGGCAGCGCCAGCCCAGCGTAGCGCCCGGCTGCACAAGCTGCTTTGCCAGCAACTCACGCTCCATGTGGGCAGCAGAGCCAAGGAAGGGGCTGGTTCCATCACCACAGGGCAAAGCAGGACCCTGCCGGGCTGTAAGGCCAAGACTGGAGCTGGCCAAAGCCAGGCCTGGCACTTCACCTGGGGAACTCCTTGCCAGAGGATGCTGTAAGACCAGGACTTCCGCAGGGCTCAGAAGGGAGCTGGACAAATGCAGGAGGGCAGGCCCATGGGTGGCTGCAGCCAGGCTGGGCAGGGGGCCTGGGGCTGGGCGGCAGGGGAGGGGTCACTGGATGATTCCTGGTTCGGGACACGCCCTCGGGGGACGGGCCGGTGCGCTGACCCGGCCTGGCCGCTCTCATAG
This sequence comes from Pelodiscus sinensis, assembly GCF_049634645.1. Lineage (NCBI taxonomy): Eukaryota > Metazoa > Chordata > Testudines > Trionychidae > Pelodiscus > Pelodiscus sinensis. The sequence continues at coordinate 49,513 of NW_027465905.1, forward strand.
AACCATAGAATCATAGGACTGGAAGGGACCTCGAGAGGTCATCGAGTCCAGCCCCCCGCCCTCAACGCAGGACCAAGCTCCGTCTACACCATCCCTGACAGATGTCTATCTAACCTGTTCTTAAATATCTCCAGAGAGGGAGATTCCACCACCTCCCTTGGCAATTTATTCCAATATTTGACCACCCTGACAGTTAGGAATTTTTTCCTAATGTCCAACCTAAACCTCCCCTGCTGCACTTTAAGCCCATTACTCCTTGTCCTGTCCTCAGAAACCAAGAGGAACAAATTTTCGCCTTCCTCCTTGTGACACCCTTTTAGATATTTGAAAACCGCTATCATGTCCCCCCTTAATCTTCTTTTTTCCAAACTAAACAAGCCCAGTTCATGAAGCCTGGCTTCATAGGTCATGTTCTCTAGACCTTTAATCATTCTTGTCGCTCTTCTCTGTACCCTTTCCAATTTCTCCACATCTTTCTTGAAATGTGGCGCCCAGAACTGGACACAGTACTCCAGCTGAGGCCTAACTAGTGCAGAGTAGAGCGGCAGAATGACGTCACGAGTTTTGCTTACAACACACCTGTTGATACAACCTAGAATCATATTTGCTTTTTTGGCAACAGCATCACACTGTTGACTCACATTCAACTTGTGGTCCACTAGGACCCCTAGATCCCTCATGCCATCCCCTCCCCCGCGCAGAACCCAGCACCGGCCGCCTGCCCCGCCTCTCCCGGCCCCCCGCCCGCCCGGCAGCCCCCGGGCCCCTTGGCCCCCCGCGGGCGACTCACGGGAAGGCGCCCGGTGCCTCCCCCCGGCCAGTGCAGCGCCCCGCGGAGCCCCCCGCCAGGCCCGGGCCCTGCAGCCGCCCGGCGGAGGCTCGGAGGGGCCGGACCCCCCCGCTGCTTACGAAGTTGGCGGTGACGCGGGGCCGGGGCGCTCCGGGCGCGGCCAGCAGCAGAGCGGCGGCGAGCAGCAGGGCGCTGGGGGGGCGCCCCATCGGCGGGCTCAGCGGGGCTGGCGCATGGTGCGCAGCGCACACGGCCCGGCAGCGCAGCGCAGCGCAGCGCCCGCCCCCCGGCTCCGCCCGCCCGGCCGGCTCCGCCGCATTCCTGGCCGCGCGGGGCGGGGCCCCCCCGCTCTGTCCGGCCCCCGCCTGGCCCGCCCCCGCCTGGCACCGGCCCCCCCCTCGCCCTGTCCGGCCCCCGCCTGGCCCCCCCCCGCCTGGCACCGGCCCCCCCCCGCCCTCTCCGGCCCCCGCCTGGCCCCCCCCCGCCTGGCACCGGCCCCCCCCCGCCCTCTCCGGCCCCCGCCTGGCCCCCCCCCGCCTGGCACCGGCCCCCCCCCCCCGCCCTCTCCGGCCCCCGCCTGGCACCGGCCCCCCCCGCCCTCTCCGGCCCCCGCCTGGCCCCCCCCCCGCCTGGCACCGGCCCCCCCCCGCCCTGCCCGGCCCCCGCCTGGCCCCCCCCCGCCTGGCACCGACCCCCCCCCCGCCCTGTCCGGCCCCCGCCTGGCACCGGCCCCCCCCTCGCCCTGTCCGGCCCCCGCCTGGCCCCCCCCCGCCTGGCACCGGCCCCCCCCCGCCCTCTCCGGCCCCCGCCTGGCCCCCCCCCGCCTGGCACCGGCCCCCCCCCGCCCTCTCCGGCCCCCGCCTGGCCCCCCCCCGCCTGGCACCGGCCCCCCCCCCCCGCCCTCTCCGGCCCCCGCCTGGCACCGGCCCCCCCCGCCCTCTCCGGCCCCCGCCTGGCCCCCCCCCCGCCTGGCACCGGCCCCCCCCCGCCCTGCCCGGCCCCCGCCTGGCCCCCCCCCGCCTGGCACCGACCCCCCCCCCGCCCTGTCCGGCCCCCGCCTGTCACCGGCCCCCCCCGCCCTCTCCGGCCCCCGCCTGGCCCCCCCCCGCCTGGCACCGGCCCCCCCCCCGCCCTGCCCGGCCCCCGCCTGGCACCCCCCCCCCCGCCCTGTCCGGCCCCCCCCGCCTGGCACCGGCCCCCCCCCCCGCCCTGTCCGGCCCCCGCCTGGCACCGGCCCCCCCGCCCTGTCCGGCCCCCGCCTGGCACCGGCCCCCCCGCCCTGTCTGGCCCCCGCCTGGCACCCCCCCCCCGTTCTGTCCGGCCCCCGCCTGGCACCCCCCCCGCCTGGCACCGGCCCCCCCCTCGCCCTGTCCGGCCCCCGCCTGGCACCCCCCCCCGCCCTGTCCGGCCCCCGCCTGGCACCCCCCCCGCCTGGCACCGGCCCCCCCCGCTCTGTCCGGCCCCCGCCTGGCACCCCCCCCACCTGGCACCGGCCCCCCCCCGCTCTGTCCGGCCCCCGCCTGGCACCGGCCCCCCCCCGCCCTGTCCGGCCCCCGCCTGGCACCTCCCCCCTGCCCTGTCCGGCCCCCGCTTGGCACCGGCCCCCCCCCGCCCTGTCCGGCCCCCACCTGGCACCGGCCCCTCCCCCCGCCCTGTCCGGCCCCCGCCTGGCACCTCCCCCCTGCCCTGTCCGGCCCCCGCTTGGCACCGGCCCCCCCCCGCCCTGTCCGGCCCCCACCTGGCACCGGCCCCTCCCCCCGCCCTGTCCGGCCCCCGCCTGGCACCGCCCCCCCGCCCTGTCCGGCCCCCGCCTGGCACCGGCACCCCCCCCCGCCCTGTCCGGCCCCCGCCTGGCACCGCCCCCCCGCCCTGTCCGGCCCCCACCTGGCACCGGCCCCTCCCCCCGCCCTGTCCGGCCCCCGCCTGGCACCTCCCCCCTGCCCTGTCCGGCCCCCGCTTGGCACCGGCCCCCCCCCGCCCTGTCCGGCCCCCACCTGGCACCGGCCCCTCCCCCCGCCCTGTCCGGCCCCCGCCTGGCACCGCCCCCCCGCCCTGTCCGGCCCCCGCCTGGCACCGGCACCCCCCCCCCGCCCTGTCCGGCCCCCGCCTGGCACCGCCCCCCCGCCCTGTCCGGCCCCCGCCTGGCACCCCCCCCGCAGCTGTGCCAGGGCCCAGGCAGGTGCCCAGGTGCTGCGGGAGGGGCACAGGGGGCTCCGGGCAGGGTCTGGCACTGAGGGGCCAGGTAACTCGCCATCAGGACGCGGGGGGACCCGGCTGAGGGCGGGCCCTGGGGGCCCTGGGGGCGCCCGTGTCCTCCCAGGCCCAGCGGCTCCGAGCCAGGGCGCAGGGCGCCGGCCGCCCCCAGACTGTGCCCCAGAAAGCTCCCCCGCCGCCGCAGGGCTGCGTACGAGCCGCCCACGGGAGCGGGACACGGCGGTTGACCTGATTCTCTCCGGCTTCCTGTGAGACTGTGGCAGCCTGCACACAACCCACAGCGGGCGGCACGTGCGGCGGCAGCCGGAGCCCCTGGGCCCGGTGACAGCCGTGCTGCGTGGGACAGAGCTGGCAGCAGGGCCCCTTGCTTGGCAGCAAACAGCGCAGCTCCTGCATCCCGGGCCTGGGACAAAGTGGGATGCGGCCCGTGCCTCAGTTTCCCCTCTGCTGCATTGTTGCGGGGCCGGGGGAGCATGTGCTCTGGGCGCTGGGGGAGCCAGGGTGGCTCTGAGCTGGTGGAGACCCAGGGGAATCCAGCCCCGAGGGACTGGGCTCCACTTCCCAGCCAGGGATCCGGCAGAGAGGCAAAGCGCTGGGCTCTGCCTGGGCTCCCCCCGCTGGCTGAAGCCGCACGGCTCGTGCTGGAGGGAGAACCAGAGCCCAGGGGCTGAGGGGGGGCTGCAGAGCAGCCTCCTGGCGGGAAAGGGCCCCTGCAAAGGCAGCAGCAGCCACAGGACCGGATCCTGCTCCCAAGGCGCCTAAGCAGAACCCCGCTCGATGGGGCCCCAAGACGCAGCCCCCGAGCTGTCACTGCCACCTCGGTGGGCTTAGAAGCAGGCAGAGCAGCGCTGCCCCAGAGCTGGGCGTGCCCGGGGTCCCGCGAGGAGTCTCAGGCAGAGCAGCGCCGCCCCAGAGCTGGGCGTGCCCAGGGCCCCGCGAGGAGTCTCAGGCAGAGCAGCGCCGCCCCAGAGCTGGGCGTGCCCGGGGCCCCGCGAGGAGTCTCAGGCAGAGCAGCGCCGCCCCAGAGCTGGGCGTGCCCGGGGCCCCGCGAGGAGTCTCAGGCAGAGCAGCGCCGCCCCAGAGCTGGGCGTGCCCCGTGCCCCGCGAGGAGTCTCAGGCAGAGCAGCGCCGCCCCAGAGCTGGGCGTGCCCCGTGCCCAGGGCCCCGCGAGGAGTCTCAGGCAGAGCAGCGCCGCCCCAGAGCTGGGCGTGCCCCGTGCCCAGGGCCCCGCGAGGAGTCTCAGGCAGAGCAGCGCCGCCCCAGAGCTGGGCGTGCCCGGGGCCCCGCGAGGAGTCTCAGGCAGAGCAGCACCGCCCCAGAGCTGGGCGTGCCCAGGGCGCCGCGAGGAGTCTCAGGCAGAGCAGCGCCGCCCCAGAGCTGGGCGTGCCCAGGGCCCCGCGAGGAGTCTCAGGCAGAGCAGCACCGCCCCAGAGCTGGGCGTGCCCAGGGCCCCGCGAGGAGTCTCAGGCAGAGCAGCGCTGCCCCAGAGCTAGGCGTGCCCAGGGCCCCGCGAGGAGTCTCAGGCAGAGCAGCACCGCCCCAGAGCTGGGCGTGCCCGGGGCCCCGCGAGGAGTCTCAGGCAGAGCAGCACCGCCCCAGAGCTGGGCGTGCCCGGGGCCCCGCGAGGAGTCTCAGGCAGAGCAGCACCGCCCCAGAGCTGGGCGTGCCCCGTGCCCAGGGCCCCGCGAGGAGTCTCAGGCAGAGCAGCTCCGCCCCAGAGCTGGGCGTGCCCAGGGCCCCGCGAGGAGTCTCAGGCAGAGCAGCGCCGCCCCAGAGCTGGGCGTGCCCCGTGCCCAGGGCCCCGCGAGGAGTCTCAGGCAGAGCAGCGCCGCCCCAGAGCTGGGCGTGCCCGGGGCCCCGCGAGGAGTCTCAGGCAGAGCAGCGCCGCCCCAGAGCTGGGCGTGCCCAGGGCCCCGCGAGGAGTCTCAGGCAGAGCAGCGCCGCCCCAGAGCTGGGCGTGCCCCGTGCCCAGGGCCCCGCGAGGAGTCTCAGGCAGAGCAGCGCCGCCCCAGAGCTGGGCGTGCCCAGGGCCCCGCGAGGAGTCTCAGGCAGAGCAGCGCCGCCCCAGAGCTAGGCGTGCCCAGGGCCCCGCGAGGAGTCTCAGGCAGAGCAGCGCCGCCCCAGAGCTAGGCGTGCCCAGGGCCCCGCGAGGAGTCTCAGGCAGAGCAGCGCCGCCCCAGAGCTGGGCGTGCCCGGGGCCCCGCGAGGAGTCTCAGGCAGAGCAGCACCGCCCCAGAGCTGGGCGTGCCCAGGGCCCCGCGAGGAGTCTCAGGCAGAGCAGCGCCGCCCCAGAGCTGGGCGTGCCCCGTGCCCAGGGCGCCGCGAGGAGTCTCAGGCAGAGCAGCGCCGCCCCAGAGCTGGGCGTGCCCAGGGCCCCGCGAGGAGTCTCAGGCAGAGCAGCACCGCCCCAGAGCTGGGCGTGCCCCGTGCCCCGCGAGGAGTCTCAGGCAGAGCAGCGCCGCCCCAGAGCTGGGCGTGCCCCGTGCCCGGGGCCCCGCGAGGAGTCTCAGGCAGAGCAGCGCCGCCCCAGAGCTGGGCGTGCCCGGGGCCCCGCGAGGAGTCTCAGGCAGAGCAGCGCCGCCCCAGAGCTGGGCGTGCCCGGGGCCCCGCGAGGAGTCTCAGGCAGAGCAGCGCCGCCCCAGAGCTGGGCGTGCCCGGGGCCCCGCGAGGAGTCTCAGGCAGAGCAGCGCTGCCCCAGAGCTGGGCGTGCCCGGGGCCCCGCGAGGAGTCTCAGGCAGAGCAGCGCCGCCCCAGAGCTGGGCGTGCCCGGGGCCCCGCGAGGAGTCTCAGGCAGAGCAGCGCCGCCCCAGAGCTGGGCGTGCCCAGGGCCCCGCGAGGAGTCTCAGGCAGAGCAGCACCGCCCCAGAGCTGGGCGTGCCCCGTGCCCAGGGCCCCGCGAGGAGTCTCAGGCAGAGCAGCGCCGCCCCAGAGCTGGGCGTGCCCAGGGCCCCGCGAGGAGTCTCAGGCAGAGCAGCGCCGCCCCAGAGCTGGGCGTGCCCGGGGCCCCGCGAGGAGTCTCAGGCAGAGCAGCACCGCCCCAGAGCTGGGCGTGCCCCGTGCCCGGGGCCCCGCGAGGAGTCTCAGGCAGAGCAGCGCCGCCCCAGAGCTGGGCGTGCCCGGGGCCCCGCGAGGAGTCTCAGGCAGAGCAGCGCCGCCCCAGAGCTGGGCGTGCCCCGTGCCCGGGGCCCCGCGAGGAGTCTCAGGCAGAGCAGCGCCGCCCCAGAGCTGGGCGTGCCCGGGGCCCCGCGAGGAGTCTCAGGCAGAGCAGCGCCGCCCCAGAGCTGGGCGTGCCCCGTGCCCCGCGAGGAGTCTCAGGCAGAGCAGCGCCGCCCCAGAGCTGGGCGTGCCCGGGGCCCCGCGAGGAGTCTCAGGCAGAGCAGCGCCGCCCCAGAGCTGGGCGTGCCCGGGGCCCCGCGAGGAGTCTCAGGCAGAGCAGCGCCGCCCCAGAGCTGGGCGTGCCCCGTGCCCCGCGAGGAGTCTCAGGCAGAGCAGCGCCGCCCCAGAGCTGGGCGTGCCCGGGGCCCCGCGAGGAGTCTCAGGCAGAGCAGCGCCGCCCCAGAGCTGGGCGTGCCCAGGGCCCCGCGAGGAGTCTCAGGCAGAGCAGCGCCGCCCCAGAGCTGGGCGTGCCCAGGGCCCCGCGAGGAGTCTCAGGCAGAGCAGCGCCGCCCCAGAGCTGGGCGTGCCCCGTGCCCAGGGCCCCGCGAGGAGTCTCAGGCAGGCTGGTGCTGCCGGCGCCGCTCTCAGCCCGTGCGGTTGAAGAACATAAGAACATGTTGCATGGGACTCGGTGACTTGCAGCACTGCACGGACAAGGCCCTGAAGTGCTGCCTTTAAACACCGCAGGGATTCTGCTGGGAACCTGCAGACCAGCAGGGACCCAGGTCGCTTGCTCATGGGACGCACTCCAGTTCGGGAGGTACCGTCCCACAGGAGAACAATGGGATTCCCCCCCCGTGGGCAAGATTCTAAAAGGACCCTGGGGATTCCTCCATTGGCCTGGCCTCCTGCTCTCGCGACAGAGGGCCCGGAGGCGCAGTGGGAGCTTCTGTGTTTGCCACACGAGTGTAGCATCAGGCAAACTGCCTGTATCGGTGTCTGGTGGGAAGGGCGAGAACGGAGCCCTCGGGCTGGCACTGGGCCCCAGGCTTGAGAGGAAAGGTGTTAAACCGGTGAGGGGACAGCCGTGTCCAAATGCGGACATTGCGTGTACGTTAACGAGAAAGGCACAGTCAGGAGAGGAGCAGGAAGGCCACCCCCGGAGAGTCTAGGGAGGGACTAGGACAGTCGAAAAGGCAATGGGACAAGTGCAAAGCCTCATGCAAGTGTGAGAAGGGGGCACACTGAGGCAGGGCAGGAGGGAGATAGGCAGTGATCAGTCAAGACAAGATACCAGCATGAAGAGCCAATGGATAAGGGTTGGGAACACAGGCACTCCTCAGGACAGCCGGGGTGCAAAGCCCACCGGTCCCAATGCAAGGAAGCAGCAGCCGCTTTGCCACAGACTTTGGGCTGTCTGCCACTCGCACTGCGATCTCAGCCTCGTACTTCACTGGCTTGGCTGACTAGTGGAGGTGAGAACAGACCGGTACTAACAACCATCAACCGGCAAGACGCGTGTGTGATTCTCAATAAACGAGGCATGTTACCGTGTCCCCTGGAAAAGAGCCGTGTGCTGCTTAGAACCACGCCGCGGATGGGGAGCGCAGGCACGGTACTGCCAGTATTTACCAGCCTGGCGGTGCCAGGGGGAAAGGATGCCGTTAGTGTTAGCAGGAAATGGACGGGCTCAAGACCAGAGAGCGGGCCTGTACGCAGGCAGGCCCAAGCCGATGAAGTCAGCTGTTCATTCCTCACTCTAGAGGTGTGAAAGGAAGTTGGCCTTTGGCAACAGAGAGCTGTTGTGAAAAGCCTTCTAGGAGGGGAAGACAATGAATGGCCTGGTGGAGTGGAAGGGTCTGAGGACCCACCCTGCCATAGCGCATGCTGCAGACTTTGAACCTGGCAGTTTATCACCTCTGCTGAGAGCCTGCGTCCAGAACTCGACTGCTGTGTGCAGCGCTTTCCTGACCCGCCCTACGCACCAAGTCTTCTCTCTCTCAATAAACAGTTACATGGTAGACGGGCCCAGCAGGCTCTTTGGGTGAGATCTGAGGTATAAATTGATCTGGAACTGTGGTTGGCCCTTTGGGACTGGGAGAACCTGTTTGGCATTGGTGAGATGGGTTAGAACCTCTCGCCTGTGTGGGGTGGGGCTGGGGGGCACAGGGAGCACTGGGGTGTCTGAGGGGAGGTGGGGGATGGGTTATCACCTCTCCCCTGTGTGAGGGGGTCTGGGGGGCACAGGGAGCACTGGGGTGTCTGAGGGGAGGTGGGGGATGGGTTATCACCTCTCCCCTGTGTGAGGGGGTCTGGGGGGCACAGGCGTGTGTGAGGGGAGGGGGGGATGGGTTATCACCTCTCCCCTGTGTAAGGAGGGGCTGGGGGGCACTGGGTGTGTGAGGGGAGGTGGGGGATGGCTTATCACCTCTCCCCTGTGTAAGGAGGGGCTGGGGGGCACTGGGTGTGTGAGGGGAGGTGGGGGATGGCTTATCACCTCTCCCCTGTGTAAGGGGGGCTGGGGGGGCACAGGGGTATCTGAGGGGAGGTGGGGGCTGGGTTATCACCTCTCCCCTGTGTAAGGGGGGCTGGGGGGGCACAGGGGTATCTGAGGGGAGGTGGGGGATGGGTTATCACCTCTCCCCTGTGTAACAGGGGGCGCAGGGAGCACTGGGGTGTCTGAGGGGAGGTGGGGGATGGGTTATCACCTCTCCCCTGTGTAAGGGGGGCTGGGGGGGCACAGGGGTGTCTGAGGGGAGGTGGGGGATGGGTTATCACCTCTCCCCTGTGTAACAGGGGGCGCAGGGAGCACTGGGGTGTCCGAAGGTAGGTGGGGGATGGGTTATCACCTCTCCTCTGTGTAATGGTGGCTGGGTGGGCACAGGGAGCATTGGGGTATCTGAGGGGAGGGGGCTGGGTTATCACCTCTCCCCTGTGTAAGGGGAGCTGGGGGGCGCAGGGAGCACTGGGGTGTCTGAGGGTAGGTGGGGGATGGGTTATCACCTCTCCTCTGTGTAATGGTGGCTGGGTGGGCACAGGGAGCACTGGGGTGTCTGAGGGGAGGGGGCTGGGTTATCACCTCTCCCCTGTGTGAGGGGGGGCTGGGTGCTGCGCAGGGAGCACTGGGGGGTCCTAGCTGGCGGGGGGTAGCTGACGCGCTCGGTGGGGCCGGCTGGAGCGGTACAGCAGGACCCCCCAGACTTGGGCTGCAGGTAGCTCTGGGGCTGAGCATTTCGCCCTGGTTTGAGCGCCCAGCGGTGCCCCAGACTTCCTAGTTTATTACAGTGACCCCCAGCCCCCGGTCGGTGCCTCTGGCCGTGTTGGTCTGTCACTGGGTGCCCCGCCCGCTTACGGCAGCTTCCCCCCACAGTCCAGGCTCAGGGCTGCTGAAACAGGATGGGCAGGGCCCCAGCAATGGGGCAGGAGCAAGTAGCCTTGGATGCTGCGTCTCCACTTGCACGCGAAGAAACCAGTGGCTCAGCCAAGCGCCCTTCTCAGGGCGAACCAGCCTGTGCCCGCCCTGCCCTACAGCCAGGGCCAGCGGGGGGGGGAGAGGCCAGAGGCTCCTGTCAGGGCGGGGGGGGCCCACTCGGCTCCAGGGCTGGCAGGGGGGAGGCCAGAGGCTCCTGTCAGGGTGGGGGGGGCCACTCGGCTCCAGGGCCGGCAGGGGGGAGGCCAGAGGCTCCTGTCAGGGCGGGGGGGGCCCACTCGGCTCCAGGGCCGGCAGGGGGGAGGCCAGAGGCTCCTGTCAGGGCGGGGGGGGCCCACTCGGCTCCAGGGCCGGCAGGGGGGAGGCCAGAGGCTCCTGTCAGGGTGGGGGGGGCCACTCGGCTCCAGGGCCGGCAGGGGGGAGGCCAGAGGCCTGTCAGGGCGGGGGGGGCCCACTCGGCTCCAGGGCCGGCGGGGGGGAGGCCAGAGGCTCCTGTCAGGGTGGGGGGGGCCACTCGGCTCCAGGGCCGGCAGGGGGGAGGCCAGAGGCTCCTGTCAGGGCGGGGGGGGGCCCACTCGGCTCCAGGGCTGGCAGGGGGGAGGCCAGAGGCTCCTGTCAGGGCGGGGGGGGCCCACTCGGCTCCAGGGCTGGCAGGGGGGAGGCCAGAGGCTCCTGTCAGGGCGGGGGGGGCCCACTCGGCTCCAGGGCTGGCAGGGGGGAGGCCAGTGGCTCCTGTCGGGGCGGGGGGGGGGCCACTCGGCTCCAGGGCCGGCGGGCGGGAGGCCAGAGGCTCCTGTCGGGGCGGGGGGGCACTCGGCTCCAGGGCCGGCGGGGGGGAGGCCAGAGGCTCCTGTCGGGGCAGGGGGGCACTCGGCTCCAGGGCCGGCGGGGGGGAGGCCAGAGGCTCCTGTCGGGGCGGGGGGCACTCGGCTCCAGGGCCGGCGGGGGGGAGGCCAGAGGCTCCTGTCGGGGCGGGGGGAGGCCAGAGGCTCCTGTCGGGGCGGGGGGGCACTCGGCTCCAGGGCCGGCGGGGGGGAGGCCAGAGGCTCCTGTCGGGGCGGGGGGGCACTCGGCTCCAGGGCCGGCGGGGGGGAGGCCAGAGGCTCCTGTCGGGGCGGGGGGGCACTCGGCTCCAGGGCCGGCGGGGGGGAGGCCAGAGGCTCCTGTCGGGGCGGGGGGGCACTCGGCTCCAGGGCCGGCGGGGGGGAGGCCAGAGGCTCCTGTCGGGGCGGGGGGGCACTCGGCTCCAGGGCCGGCAGGGGGGAGGCCAGAGGCTCCTGTCGGGGCGGGGGGGGGGGCCACTCGGCTCCAGGGCCGGCGGGGGGGAGGCAGAGGCTCCTGTCGGGGCGGGGGGGAGGCCAGAGGCTCCTGTCGGGGCGGGGGGGCACTCGGCTCCAGGGCCGGCGGGGGGGAGGCCAGAGGCTCCTGTCGGGGCGGGGGGGCACTCGGCTCCAGGGCCGGCGGGGGGGAGGCCAGAGGCTCCTGTCGGGGCGGGGGGGAGGCCAGAGGCTCCTGTCGGGGCGGGGGGGCACTCGGCTCCAGGGCCGGCGGGGGGGAGGCCAGAGGCTCCTGTCGGGGCGGGGGGGCACTCGGCTCCAGGGCCGGCGGGGGGGAGGCCAGAGGCTCCTGTCGGGGCGGGGGGGCACTCGGCTCCAGGGCCGGCGGGGGGGAGGCCAGAGGCTCCTGTCGGGGCGGGGGGGCACTCGGCTCCAGGGCCGGCGGGGGGGAGGCCAGAGGCTCCTGTCGGGGCGGGGGGGCACCTCGGCTCCAGGGCCGGCAGGGGGGAGGCCAGAGGCTCCTGTCGGGGCGGGGGGGGGGGGGCCACTCGGCTCCAGGGCCGGCGGGGGGGAGGCCAGAGGCTCCTGTCGGGGCGGGGGGGCACTCGGCTCCAGGGCCGGCGGGGGGGAGGCCAGAGGCTCCTGTCGGGGCGGGGGGGCACTCGGCTCCAGGGCCGGCAGGGGGGAGGCCAGAGGCTCCTGTCGGGGCGGGGGGGGGGGGCCACTCGGCTCCAGGGCCGGCGGGGGGGAGGCCAGAGGCTCCTGTCGGGGCGGGGGGGAGGCCAGAGGCTCCTGTCGGGGGGGACGGGCACACTCACAGGGCCAGGCCCTGCCAGCCCAGGGTCCTGGGGAGCAGGCAGCAGGGCCCGCAGGGCAGCGGCTGCGAGACAGATGCGGAGGCTGCCTGCTCTACAAGGCTGCTCTTTATTCACCCTTTCTGGTGGCTCTGGGAGAGGCCGGCCCAGGGAATCAGGCTGACTTCCCTGCCCCCCGGGGGAGGGCGGGCCTGGCCCGCGGCTCTCCGGAGGCCTGGCGCTGCACATTCCCAGGTGGGGGCAGGCTGAGCTCACTGCAGGCAGGAGGCAGCCCAGGGCTCCCGCCCCGCCCGGACACAGGCCCAGCACTGCGTGGGCTGCCACCAGGTGTGCAGGGGGCTTTCAGCATTTGCCGGCAGAGCTGCTGGAACACGGAGCCCCAGCGAGCGGCACAGCAGGCCCCTTCCCTCCCTGCTCCCAGTCACGCGGCCCCCGCCCTGCTTCATTTCCTCTTCTTCTCCTGTGTGCTCGTGAACCAGGAGTCCAGAAGCTTCTTGCTGTAGTAGAGCTGCCAGCCATGCACCTGCACCGCCACCACCACCAGCAGGTACAGGACGGAGACGGCGGAGAAGCCGAAGATGAAGCGGTAGGCCTTGCCGTGCCGGTACAGCTGCTGCGCCATGGGGAACATCTCCATGCTGCCGTAGATGAGGGGGGCCACTGAGAACAGGCCCGTGCTGATCATGGACAGCACCAGGTAGCTGATGTTGTTGCGGGGAAAGGAGAGCAGGCCGAAGAGCGAGGGGATGATGCTGAGGAGGTAGGGGTACTCCCACTGGTAGGGCATGGCCACCTGGTCATGGGGCAGCAGCTTCAGGTGGCTCACACAGATCTGGGCCACGAGCAGCAGCCAGAGGGCCAACTGCATATAGATCAGCTTCTTTATCTCACACTTCAGGGCCACGCTGCAGAGAGAGAAAGCAAGGCCCAGGCTAGCACTTCCGGAAGAACAGGATGGCCGAACCCAGGGCCCGTCCAGCCCAGCGTCCTGTCTGCAGACAGGGGCTGATGCCAGGTGTCCCCAGGGGACTGAACACAACAGGGAATCCTCACATGACCCTACCCCGTCGCCCATTCCTAGCTTCTGACAAACAGAGGCCAGGGACACCATTCCAGCCCAGCCCGGCTAAGAGCCATTGACGGACCTAACTTCTACGCATTTATCTAGTTCTTTTTTGAACCTGTTAAAGTCCTGGCCTTTACAACATCCTCTGGCAAGGAGTTCCACAGGTTGACAGTGCGCTGTGTGAAGAAATACTGCCTTTTGCTTGTTTTAAAGCTGCCGACTATGAATTTCATTGTGTGACCCCTAGTTCTTGCATTATGAGAACAAGTACATAACTTTTCCTTATTCACTGTCTCCACACCTGACCTGATTTTATTGGCCTCTCTCTTAGGCTGTGTCTACACTGGGAAGCTTTGACAACACAAGTGCTGGCAAAAGGGAAAACCAGTCCAACTGTTTTCTCTGTCTCCCATGCATGGCATGTCAACAGGAGCGCTAGCAAAGCCGTGTGGGTTAGCATTCCGCTGTGCGGGGTTGTAGGACGGCAGAGCTGATCCCTGCGCTTCTCGGGATCTTTCAGAGTTCTCCCCCGCGTTCTCAGCTGCTGGGAGCAGCATCATGAGTAGCTTTGGGAGCTCCATGAGCTGAGACGTGTCCAAGCAGCACAGTCATCTCTCCAGCCCTCCCCCTGCAGCAGCAGCCAGCCTGCCGCTGGGTTCCTAGCAGGCAGAACAGGAGCATCCCAATGATTTGCTCTTTCTTTGTTCCCCAAGCAGAGCAGCTCCCTCAGCTGCCAGACACTTCCCAGAGCTCTGGAAGGGGAGGGGCACAGGCCCGCAGAGCAGCAGAGATCACAACACACAGAGCACAGCCAGCAGGGCAGGCGTTGTGGAACCTGGCAGAAGCCAGTTCTCTGGACAAAACAAACAGCAGAGTCCACCTGGCTCTTTATCAACAGTAAGGGGAGGGGAAAAGATAAAAGTGTCTCAGAGCGATGGAAGTTTCTTGTTGCCAAAACTGGGTGTTTTTTCTGACAAAAATTGCATTGTAGTGTAAATACTCTCTCTGTTCTGTCAACAAAAGGCAGTTTCTGGCAAAAAAAAATGTGCCAGTGTAGACAAGGCCTCCGCCTCCTCTTTTCTATGCTGAAAAGTCCCAGTTTTATTACTCTCTCCTCCTCTGGCAGCTGTTCCAAACCCCTCATCATTTCTGTTGCCCTTTTCTGAAGATTTTCCAATACCAAGGTATCTTTTTGAGATGAGGGGAAATTGCAGAACTATTAACTGTGGTTTGTAACCTATGCTTCCGTACCTAATGACTGGAAGGCAGCTAATGTGACACCAATATTTTAAAAGGGCTCTAGAGGTGATCCTGGCAATTACAGACCGGTAAGTCTACTCTAACGTCAGTACTGGGCAAGTTAGTTGAAACTATAGTAAAGAATAAAATTGTCAGACACGTGGATGAACAGTTTGTTGGGGGAAAGTCAACGTGGTTTCTGTAAAGGGAAATCCTGCCTTGCTAATCTGCTAGAGCTCTTTGAGCAAGTCAACAAACATGTGAACAAGGGGGAATCCAGTGGATGTGGTATACTTAGATTTCCAGAAAGCCTTTGACAAGGTCCCTCCCCAAAGGCTCTTAACTAAGTTGTCAGGGATAAGAGGGAAGGTCCTTTCAGGGACTGATAACTGATTAAAAGACAAGAAACAAAGAGTAGGAATAAATGGCCAGTTTTCAGAGTGGAGAGAGGTAACTAGTGGGGTCCCCCATGGGTTGTCCTGGGACCAATCCTATTCAACCTATTTATAAATGATCTGGAGAAAAGGGTAAACAGGGAGGTGGCAACATTTGCAGTTGATACTAAACTGCTCAAGATAGTTAAGACCAAAGCAGATGGTGAAGAGCTTCAAAAAGATCTCACCAAACTAAGTGATTGGGAAACAGTAATTGTCAACTGTAATTTAATGTTGATAAATGCAAAGAAATGCACATTGGAAAACATAATCCCAACTATCCATACAATACGATGAGAACAACGTGGGGCCTGTTGCAGTCTGGCTCTCATGATGAAATAGAGGAGCCTTTAGCCCCCCGCTGCGATCTGTTTGCAAAGCATTTTGCTAATAAGATCGCCCGCAGCCGGCTGGATTTGGACTCTGGTTGCTGTGTAAGTGGGGCACAGAATGTGTAGAGCGTACCACCCAGTCTTTTTTCTCTGGATCAATTTCAGCGACTGCAGACTGAGGATGTGGACATGGTGCTTGGCAGAGTGCGACCGACCACGTGCTCTCTTGACCCCTGCCCTTCATGACTTATTAAATCTAGCCAGGAAGGGATGACTGGCTGGGTCCAGGGGATTATTAATGCGTCTTTTAGATCTGGTATGGTTCCTGCTGCCTTGAAAGAGGCAGTGATAAAACCGTTACTCAAGAAGACCTCCCTGGACCCACATGACTTATCACCCAATTGCTAATATTCCCTTCTTGGGGAAGGTACTCGAGAGGGCGGTGGCACTGCAACTCCAAGCTTTCTTGGAAGAAACAGACTACTTAGCTCCATTTCAGTCTGGCTTTAGCCCTGGTTTTGGAACTGAAACAGCCTTGGTCGCCCTGGTAGACGATTTACGCCGGGAGATACAGGGGAGTGCATCCCTGTTGATTCGCCTAGACCTCTCAGCGGCTTTTGATACCATTGACCATGATATCCTTCTGGGACGCCTGGCGGAGTTGGGTATTGCAGGCACTGTTTTGCAATGGTTCCGGTCCTACCTGTCAGGACGCTTTCAGAAGGTGGAGCTAGGGGGCTGCTATTCGACCTCGTGGCGATTGTGCTGTGGGGTCCCACAAGGTTCCATCTTGTCCCCTATGCTGTTTAATATCTACATGAAGCCGCTGGGCGAGGTCATAAGCAGTTTTGGAGGACGGTGCCATCAATATGCAGATGACACCCAACTATTTCCCTGTGACATTAGAACCAGGTGGCAGTGACTGATCTAAATCGGTGTCTGGAGGCAGTGATGGTTTGGATGAAGTCAAAGAAGCTGAAGTTGAACCCAGATAAGACTGAGGTCCTGTGGATCAGGAGGCCAACTGTGCGTGAATGTGGCGTGGCACCTGTTCTAGACGCGGTTACTCTCCCCTGAAAGAACAGGTGCGCAGCTTGGGAGTCCTGCTGGACCCTTTTTTAACATTTGAAAATCAGATTTCATTGGTGGCCAGGAGGGCCTTTGGGCAACATTGTTTGATCCACCAGCTGCGACCCTTCCTGAACAAACATGACTTGGCCACAGTGATCCATGCGCTTGGTACATCCCGACTGGATTGCTGTCATGCACTTTGTGAGGCTGCCTCTAAAGAGCCTTCGGAAACTTCAACTGGTCCAGAATGTGGCTGCTCGAGTTTTAACCAACACTAGTTATACAGAGCACATTATGCCAGGGCTTCAGCAGCTGCACTGGCTTCTGGTACGTTTCCAGGCACAATTTAAGGTTTTAGTTCTGACCTATAAAGCCTTCCAGGAGTTGGGTCCGGGGTATCTGAAGGACCTTCTTCTCCCATATGAACCTACCCAGGGATCGAGGTCAGCTGGGGAGGCTTTGCTTTGTCTTCCCCTACTTGTGGAGATAAGATTAACATCTACGCGGAACAGGGCCTTCTCAGCTTTTGCTTCCAGGCTGTGGAATTCTCTTCCTCGGGATATTCACCTGGCGCCAACGCTAGCATTGTTTCAGCGTCAGGCTAAAGTCACCCTTTTTACTTGCGCTTTTATTAATGTTGGAGTCTGTATGTGCATGTTCCTCCTCTCTATGTGTTTTTAGCTGGTTATGTCCCTCTGGGGTTTCATATTTTAAATTTTGATATATATTTGTATTTGTTTGTTTTTGTAAGCCGCCTTGAATATTTTAAATAGAAAGGTGGGGTAAAAATATTTAAATAATAACTAATTTGGCTATAATTACTCAAGAGAGATCTTGGAGTCACTGTGGATAGTTCTCTGAAAACATCCACTCTGTGCAGCGGCAGTCAAAAAACCAAATTGAATGTTAGGAATCATTAAAAAAGGGAGAGAGAATAAGAGAAAAAAAAATCTTATTGCTCCTCTATAAAACCATGGGACGCCCACATCTGGAATACTGCGGACAGATGTGGGCGCCTCATCTCAGAAAAGATCTCTTGGCATTGGAAAAGGTTCAGAAAAGGGCAACACAAATGATTAGGAGTTTGGAATGGGTCCCATCTGAAGAGAGGTTAAAAAGATTTGGACTTTTCAGCTCGGAAAAGAGGAGACTGATGGCGGATCTGACAGAGGCCTGTACAATCGTGAGTGGTGTGGGAAAAGTGAATAAGGAAAAGTTCTTTACACATTCCCATAATCAGGGCTCAACAAACCGCTGATGGGCGAGTCGCTCCGTGCACCCCATTCACCGGCACTGCGCGCATGCACGGTGCGGGGCTCTCGCCGTGGTTTGTCAAGCCCTGCCCATAATATAAGAACTAGGGGTCACTAAATGAAACGAATGGGGCAACAGGTTTAAAAGAAACCAAAGGGAGTTTTTCTTCACTCAGTGCACAGTTAACCTGTGGAACTCCTCGCCAGGGGATGTGTGAAGGCAAGAACTTTAACAGGGTTCAAAAAAGGGTTAGCTAGATTCCTGGAGGTTAGGTCCATTGATGCTGTTAGCCAGGCTGGGTAGGAATGGTGTCCCTGGCCGCTGTTTGTCTGGAGGTGATCACATGAGGATTCCCTGTTCTGTTTCCTCCCTCTGGGGCACCCGGCATTGGCCACTGTGGGCAGACAGGACACTGGGCTGGATGGACCTTTGGTCTGACCGCTCTTATGAGGCAACCACGTCTGCACATAGCAATGTGAGATGCGGTCGTCCCACGGATATATACAGATGCTCTTCCTGGGTTCCTCTAGGTTTGCCTAGGGGCAGGGGGCTCTAAGACAGGAGAAGGCAGCTGCTAGGACAGAGCCTGAAGCCAGTCTGAATCTCAGCAGGGCCCCAGACCCCAACAGAGTGACGCTGCAAACTTGTTAGACAGAATCAGTCTCACTGGAGCACAGCTGGGGTCCCAGCAGCGAGTGATCCTGGAGCAACGCTAACCTGAAGGGCTATGGAGGAGGAGGAGCCAGGAAAGAGGAACCTGCCCCTCAGTAGGGTCCCAGGGGAAGCCTGCCTGAGCCTCTTTCCTGCAGAGGTGACCTCCTCACCTGAGTGGGCCGGGACAAGCCAACAGAGAATGAAACTGCAGGTCAGCCTGGGCTTTCACTGGCCCGACACAGCCACAAACAGCTGTATGGGGAGGGCGTGCCCTGGCAGGCACCTGGAATGCTCACTCCGGTGGCAGCTGTCGTGCACAAGACCTCTGGCTTTTCCACGGGCCGGGCAGGTTGGCGGCTCCTTGCAGCATGACAGACCTGCCCTAGAAACACCGCCCCACATCTCCTCGCCTGGCTCCTCAGGCAGTCCAGGCTGCCATCCCGCACACAGTGCTCTGGGGATAGACACCTATGTCAGGGCCCCAGGGAACCCAGCCATTCACAGACACAAGCCTGACCCACCGGGAGGTTCCACAGCCCCCCAGCTCCCTGGGCAGAGACCCAGAACTGAGCCCGAGAGCTCTTGGGCTCAAGCCGGCCTGCACTTGGACCTACCTCATCTGGTAATGGGAGGCCACCCGCTCACGGTGCTGGTAGTCACTGCCATCAGTGCCCTCAGGCCGCGGGCCCGCCCGGGAAGCCATGACACGAGGCACCACAAGCCTGCCAGAGAGAAGGGGCAGGTGAGCCGGGACACGCTGCCATCTCAGTGCACATGCCAGTGCCCACCGGAGCTCGGATCTCCTCGTGGGAAGGGCATAAACCCCGGGACACATGGGACTGATTACTAGGGCCCTGTGAAGACTGGTGGGGGCAGCCCCCATAACTGGCAATACCCAGCCAGCCCCCCAGCCAACCTTCCCCCGCTCCCCCGGAGCCCGCCCCCCCACCCAACCCTCCCCCGGAGCCTGCCCCCCCCAGCCAGACCCCCCCCCCGCTCTCCCGGAGCCCGCTCCCCCAGAGCCCGCCCCCCCTGCAAAACCCCCCTGCCTCCCCCGGAGCCCGCCCCCCTGCCAGACCCCCCTGCTCCCCCGGAGCCCGCCCCCCCAGCCAACCCTCCCCCGGAGCCCGGAGCCCGCCCCCCAGCCAGACCCCCCTGCTCCCCTGGAGCCCGCCCCCCCCAGCCAACCCTCCCCCGCTCCCCCGGAGCCCGCCCCCCTGCCAGAGACCCCCCCTGCTCCCCCGGAGCCCGCCCCCAGCCAGACCCCCCCCCCCGCTCCCCCAGAGCCCGCCCCCAGCCAGACCCCCCCCCCCCCCGCTCCCCCGGATCCCGCCCCCCAGCCAGACCCCCCCCCCCCCGCTCCCCCCGGATCCCCGCCCCCAGCCAGACCCCCCCCCCCCGCTCCCCCGGATCCCGCCCCCAGCCAGACCCCCCCCCCCCCGCTCCCCCGGATCCCGCCCCCAGCCAGACCCCCCCCCCCCCGCTCCCCCGGAGCCCGCCCCCAGCCAGACCCCCCCCCCCCGCTCCCCCGGAGCCCGCCCCCAGCCAGACCCCCCCCCCCCCGCTCCCCCGGATCCCGCCCCCAGCCAGACCCCCCCCCCCCCGCTCCCCCAGAGCCCGCCCCCAGCCAGACCCCCCAGCGCCTCGCGGCGCACTCTCTACCCGCGCGGCGTCACTGTCTATGGCGCGCGGGGCGGCTTGTCTGGGCCGCGGGAGGCCCGGCTCTATGGCTCCGCCTCCTGCCCGGCCTGAGCGGCGGAGCCAAGGGGCAGGGCGGGGCTTGGAGGCGCTAAGGCCCCGCCCCCTGGGGCCCCGCCCTTCCCCACAGCGTGGGCCCCAGCTGTGGCAGCCCCTCTGCAGCGCCCACGTGGTGACCCGCCCCGTGATCAGCCCGCAGGGGCTCGGGCCTGGAGCTGCCCCTGCACTAGTGTTCACTAGTGTTCACTAGTGGCCTCTCTCAGCTTGGTCCACGGCTGAGCCCCCGGTGCCTCAGAGATGGGCACTCCAAAGCGGCAGTGCTGCACAGTTGATCCCTGCTCCGCTGTGCAGCCGCGGGGACTCTTGTACCCATGGAGCCGGGCCAGCAGGACTTCCCGCTGGCCTGCCCGGCTGCTGGCGGAGTGCCCCACACCTCCTCTGAGATGTGCACAAGCCCCACACCTCCTCTGAGATGTGCACGAGCTCCACACCTCCTCTGAGATGTGCACGAGCCCCACACCTCCTCTGAGATGTACACGAGCCCCACACCTCCTCTGAGATGTACACGAGCCCCACACCCTCCTCTGAGAAGTGCACGAGCCCTAGCGGGTACATTTCAAAGGAGGAATGCGGACGTACCTATTGACTAGTCCATCGACTACTCGACTAGCAAATTCACCGATATTTAACATCCTTACCCTGCACCCCGCAGCCTCAGTCCCGCTCGCACTGCAAAGCCCTCACCCCAGCGTCTGCACCCCCCAGCCAGAGCCCTCCTTCCTGCCAACCCTGAGTAACCCCACATTCCAAACTCCTCGACCCCAATGCCACCACAGGCCGCGTGCAGAATGAATTTTGTTCTGTGCACCAATGTGACGGGGCAGAGGTGTCACGTCAGTTCCGTATGGGCCCACATAAAATTCATTCTGCTCAGGGACATAAACATTAGCAGGAACACTGCTTGCCACCCCTCCTGGCTCCCTGTCCTCTGCAGGCTTGAGGAGCAACACCTCTGCCCCATTAGCCAAGTCATCAATGAACATATGGAGGCGTCTGACCCCAGTGCAGCCCCACTAGGTCTGGCCTCCTGCCTCCACTGATAACAAGAGCGGGCCTTCCCCGATGGGCAGAGAGCCCCTTAGCCCAGCTCTGTGGAGCCCCAGTGCACAAGTTGGGAAGCTCTGGTCAGAGCAGATCCGCCCACAGCAACGGGCTCCACTGTCGCTCCTGCCCTCACAGGATCGCACTGATGCCTACAACACGCCCCCGAAATGCGGCCACTGCATCCGAGCGCAGGCCATCGCCCCCTGCAGCCACTGGCGAAGTGCCCGAGGGACCAGGAACAGCCCTCCAGGGAGCCCTCCCCGGCCACCCAGCAGACCCATCAGGGCCCTGCCCTGGGGCCTAGACTGTGCTCAGGCCATTCCGTTCTGGCATTCTCCGCGGGGCAAGCCGTGGTCAGAGGACAGCGCGCGTTTGAGCGCACCGCCACCCCGGCCGCGCGGGGCTCCGCCCTGCGCCCAGCGCCACGGACAGCCCCCCGCCCCTCCCCACGCCCCCCCCGTCCCCACGGACAGCCCCCGCCCCTCCCCACGCCCCCCCCGTCCCCACGGACAGCCCCCCGCCCCTCCCCACGCCCCCCCCCCCGTCCCCACGGACAGCCCCGCCCTCCCACGCCCCCCCGTCCCCACGGACAGCCCCGCCCTCCCCACGCCCCCCCGCCCGTCCCCACGGACAGCCCCCCGCCCCTCCCCTCCCCCCACGGACAGCCCCCCGCCCCTCCCCACGCCCCCCCGTCCCCCCGGACAGCCCCCCGCCCCTCCCCCCACGCCCCTCCCCCTCCCCCCACGGACAGCCCCCCGCCCCTCCCCCCGGACAGCCCCACGCCCCTCCCCCACGCCCCCCCGTCCCCACGGACAGCCCCCGCCCCTCCCCCCACGCCTCTCCCGTCCCCACGGACAGCCCCCCGCCCCTCCCCCCACGGACAGCCCCCCGCCCCTCCCCCCACGCCCCCACGGACAGCCCCCCGCCCCTCCCCCCACGCCCCCACGGACAGCCCCCCGCCCCTCCCCCACGGACAGCCCCCCGCCCCCCCCGTCCCGCCTCTGTCCCGCCAGCACCTCAGGGCCCCTGGAGCTGCCCGTCCCCGGATGCGATCTGCGCCCCGGGCCACGGGGATGGGCCGGAGCGGCCGGCCCCGCGGAAGAGTGAACCGGCTGGGACCGCTTCGCCTGCGGCTTCACCGGCTGATTCCCAGCGAACGGGCCCCGCCCCCCGCCTCGGGCCCCGCCCCCTGACCGCCCCGGGCGAGCGGGGGGGGCGGGGGGGCCGCGAGCCCGGCCCGGCCCAGGGGTCACGTGTACCCCCGGGCTCCGGAGCCACCGCGCGCCCTGCACGGGGCGGGGCTAACGCGGGGGCGGGGCTCCCAGCTGCTCCCTGGGCCCTGCAGGGGCGGGGCCAGCAGAGGCCCCCGGCGAGCCCCGCCCCGCTTCTTCCGGCTGCACCGCGCACGCGCATTCGGTACCATGGCGGCCGCCTCAGCGGTGCTCCGGCTCCTTGCCCGCGCCGGGGGGGGGCCAGCCCCGAACCTGGTGCGTGGGGGGAGGGGGAGGGGGCAGTGGGGGGGAGGGAACGGGGGTGGGGGAGAGGGGGGCAGTGGGGGGGAGGGGAAGGGGGGTGGGGGAGAGGGGGCAGTGGGGGGAGGGGAAGGGGGGTGCGGGAGAGGGGGGCAGTGGGGGGGAGGGGAAGGGGGGTGCGGGAGAGGGGGGCAGTGGGGGGGAGGGGAAGGGGGTGCGGGAGAGGGGGGCAGTGGGGGGGAGGGGAAGGGGGGTGCGGGAGAGGGGGGCAGTGGGGGAGAGGGGAAGGGGGGTGCGGGAGAGGGGGGCAGTGGGGGGGAGGGGAAGGGGGGCGCGGGAGAGGGGGGCAGTGGGGGGGAGGGGAAGGGGGGTGCGGAGAGAGGGGGGCCAGTGGGTGGAGAGGGAAGGGGGGTGCGGAGAGGGGGGGGGGGCAGTGGGGGGGAGGGGAAGGAGGGGTGGGCGGGAGGTGGGACAGTGGGGGAGGGGCTCGGGGTCGGAGGAGGGGGCTGTGCAGAGGATGCCCTGGAGAAGGTGGGGGGGTAACCAGGACGCTGGTTCTGCTGCTTGGTCCCAGCTCCCCCCCTTCCCCCCAGGTCCCAGCCCCGCCTGATGCCCAGTGGTCCCAGGAGGCGAGCGGCTTCAGGCCCTGGCTGCGAGCAGCACCCTGGGCCAAGCTGGGGGGCCGCGGAGCCAGCAGGAGGCGCTGGGGCTGCTGGAGGCAGCGGTCGTGTTTCGGGAAGGTACTGGCCAGCGCTGGGCTCTGCGCAGGACGGCGCCTGGGCCAGAGGAGACATAAGGGGGCCCCCAGACGGGCTGTCCAGGGAAACAGGGCAACAGAGCTGAGTCCCCCTGGGCTGACGGGGCTGGCTGGCTGCTGGGGCGGTGGGGTCTGGGCTGCTTTCCGCCCAGGCTGAGGGGCGGGAGGGGCTGCTGTGAGGGCTGGCTGGGCGGTGGGGCTGGGGTCCTGGCTTGTGGGGCAGCGGGAGGGGCTGCTGTGAGGGCTGGCTGGGCGGTGGGGCTGGGGTGCTGGCTTGTGGGGCAGCGGGAGGGGACGCTGTGAGGGCTGGCTGGGCGGTGGGGCTGGGGTGCTGGCTTGTGGGGCAGCGGGAGGGGACGCTGGTGACGGCTGGCTGGGCGGTGGGGCTGGGGTGCTGGCTTGTGGGGCAGCGGGAGGGGCTGCTGTGAGGGCTGGCTGGGCGGTGGGGCTGGGGTGCTGGCTTGTGGGGCAGCGGGAGGGGACGCTGTGAGGGCTGGCTGGGCGGTGGGGCTGGGGTGCTGGCTTGTGGGGCAGCGGGAGGGGCTGCTTTCGGCCCAGGCTGAGGGGCGGGAGGGGCTGGCTGGCCAGTCTTCCCTGACCTAGTCTGTTCCTTTGTTTCAGGGCCACTGGTGGCCATCAGCAAGCCCCCGGGCCTGGCTGTGACAGGTGGGTGCTGGGGGTGCAGGTCTCTCAGGTTCCATGGGCGCGTCCCAAAGGAAATGGGGTGTCTGGGCTGGGGGCGGGGGTGGGCCAGGTCTCCATCTCATGGCTCCTTCCCTGTGCCCTCTCCCAGGCAGTCCAGGGCAGCTCAGTTTGGCTTCGCTCCTTCCCGAGCTGAGCCGGCGGCTGAGCCTCCCTCCTGAGCTCCACGTGGTCAGAGCGGCTGGGAAGTGAGTGAGTGGAGGGGGCAGGGGCAGGCAGGGCCTGGCTCCCAGAGGTGGGGGGAGGACGGGTGGGTGGGTTGCTGGGCCCTGTGCAGGATGGAGGGGGAGCTGGTTGGGAAGGGAGGGCAGGGCATGGAGAGATGGTTTGGGGGCAGAGGTAGGGGCCGGAGGGCACCACGTGGTAGCTCAGCCCTGGCTGCTGGTCTGTGCCATGGGGCTGAGTCTGACCCCTTTGCCCCAGGGATGGCTCCGGCCTGGTGCTCCTCTCCAGCTGCCCTGGCACCACGCAGCAGCTGCACAGCTTCTTCACGCGGCTCCGGAGGGCAGGCCACCCCCCCGCCACCTACTGGTGAGTGAGACCCCCGCCTCCCCTCCCCCGCTGCCATGGGTGAGTGAGACCCCCGCCTCCCCTCCCCCGCTGCCGTGGGTGAGTGAGACCCCCGCCTCCCCTCCCCCGCTGCCGTGGGTCAGTGAGACCCCCGCCTCCCCTCCCCCGCTGCCGTGGGTGAGTGAGACCCTCCCGCCTCCCCTCCCCCGCTGCCGTGGGTGAGTGAGACCCTCCCGCCTCCCCTCCCCCGCTGCCGTGGGTGAGTGAGACCCTCCCGCCTCCCCTCCCCCGCTGCCATGGGTGAGTGAGACCCCCCGCCTCCCCGCCCCCGCTGCCGTGGGTGAGTGAGACCCTCCCGCCTCCCCTCCCCCGCTGCCGTGGGTGAGTGAGACCCTCCCGCCTCCCCTCCCCCGCTGCCGTGGGTGAGTGAGACCCTCCCGCCTCCCCTCCCCCGCTGCCGTGGGTGAGTGAGACCCTCCCGCCTCCCCTCCCCCGCTGCCGTGGGTGAGTGAGACCCCCCGCCTCCCCTCCCCCGCTGCCGTGGGTGAGTGAGACCCTCCCGCCTCCCCTCCCCCGCTGCCGTGGGTGAGTGAGACCCTCCCGCCTCCCCTCCCCTCCCCCGCTGCCGTGGGTGAGTGAGACCCTCCCGCCTCCCCTCCCCTCCCCCGCTGCCGTGGGTGAGTGAGACCCTCCCGCCTCCCCTCCCCCGCTGCCGTGGGTGAGTGAGACCCTCCCGCCTCCCCTCCCCCGCTGCCGTGGGTGAGTGAGACCCTCCCGCCTCCCCTCCCCCGCTGCCGTGGGTGAGTGAGACCCTCCCGCCTCCCCTCCCCCGCTGCCGTGGGTGAGTGAGACCCCCCGCCTCCCCTCCCCCGCTGCCGTGGGTGAGTGAGACCCCCCGCCTCCCCTCCCCCGCTGCCGTGGGTGAGTGAGACCCCCCGCCTCCCCTCCCCCGCTGCCGTGGGTGAGTGAGACCCCCCGCCTCCCCTCCCCCGCTGCCGTGGGTGAGTGAGACCCCCCCGCCTCCCCTCCCCCGCTGCCGTGGGTGAGTGAGACCCCCCCGCCTCCCCTCCCCCGCTGCCGTGGGTGAGTGAGACCCCCCCGCCTCCCCTCCCCCGCTGCCGTGGGTGAGTGAGACCCCCCCGCCTCCCCTCCCCCGCTGCCGTGGGTGAGTGAGACCCCCCCGCCTCCCCTCCCCCGCTGCCGTGGGTGAGTGAGACCCCCGCTTCTCCTCCCCCGCTGCCGTGGGTGAGTGAGACCCCCCGCCTCCCCTCCCCCGCTGCTGTGGGTGAGTGAGACCCCTGCTTCTCCTCCCCCGCTGCTTACCAGTGACACCCCCCGCCTTCCCTCTGGGAAGCCTGCCTGGCTCTCCCCATCAGAGTCAGGTGCAATCAGCACCCCCCTCGCTTCCAGCTTCCTGTGCCCTGGCTTTTACGTGGGCCTGGCTTAGTGCTAGTGGGAGGGAAAGCCGTGGGCTTGTGTTAAGTGATCTCGCGCTGCCTCCTGCTGCTGCCGCGTGTTCCTGCTCCTGCTGCAAAAGGAGCGTCCCTCTCCCCAGACTTCCATGGGGCGCTCGGCCTAGTACTGGTGACTGACCGTGTAGTCCTGCAGCCCAGGGCTCTGGCTCAGCTTACTCCTCGCCCGCACTGCCCTCATCCATGGTCTCATATCTTTTTCACTCATGTGTAGAATAAATGTTGTTCTGTGCACTGAGGCCTGTGCGGGTGTGCACCACCAGTGGACACATGGTGCTGGGTGTGGGCACCCTGCTAATCAGCTGGGCAGCGTCAGAGTCTCCCTGGGTGGCCTACAGGAAGCACTTGGCCCCACCCCATCCCACATGAGCCGCAGAGCACCCCCCGTAACCCCTTCCCTCCCTCCCCCAGCGCTGTCACTGCCGGAGTCCCAGCTGCTGCGGAGGGGGAAATCCGCCCAGGACTGAGGCTGGAGCAGGTTGGGGGTCTGCAGCTGGTAAGCAAAGGGTTAGTGCAGCTGCATGTTCCGGGGGGCTGGGAGCGCTGCGCCTTTCCCTGACTCTGCTCTGGCTGCAGGTGGTGCCGCCGGCCGCCCCCTCCCGAGGCAGCCTGGAGAGGAAGGAGGTGAAGCAAACCCTGACGCGTTACAAGGTGCTGGCCACGGCTCCGGGCTGCGCCCTGGTGCAGCTCCAGCCCATGACAGGTGGAAGAAGGGCCCTGGGTCTGCCTCTGGCTCAGCTCTCCCTGACAACCCTGCCAGAGGGCCCCGGGGTGGAGAAGGGATGAGCTAGGGGGTCTTCCGAGGTCCTTGTGGGCAGGGGGCCCCAGGCAGAAGGATGGGAGCAGAGGGAAGACGAAGGCCCCGGGCTAACCTGTCCTCTCCTCACCTCAGCATTTCCCAGCCAGCTCCTGGTGCACCTGACGCTGCTGCTGTGCCCTGCCTTGGGCGACCACGTGTACTCTGCCCGCGTGGGCACGGTGCTGGGGGAGCCCTTCCTGCTGCCTGCGGGGGGCGCTCTGCCTCGCACCCAGGTATGCCCGAGCCCTGTACAAAGCCAGGCAGACCTCTCGCCCTGCTCAGCCCCGCGGGAGGGGCCCCGAGGGCGCCAACACGGGGTGCCACGCTGCCCGAGACCTTGGGGACCCGCCCTGTGTCCAGAGCAGAGGGAGAGGAGGGCCGGGCTCCACCCCAGGCCGCCTCTGGCAGGTGGGTTACCGGGCCTGCCAGACACGCTGCCTCCACCCAGTGGCCAAGCCCAGACGCCTGCGCACGTCCTGGGGTGTCCCGCTGGCAGGGTCCCTGCCCGGGGCACAGTGCCCCGCCGGGGATCACACGAAGGGCCCTCCTCACGCCTTGGAGTGGCCTGTTCAGGGCCCTGGTCCTGTCTGCTGGGCTGTGGCGGGGGGCTGGAGGGCTCCTGAGCCCCCATTTCTCTCTCTCCTGGCAGGTCCTGGATGAACAGCTGCTCTGCAGGCTGCGCCTCAGGCCGCAGCTGCTGCATCGCCTGCCACTGCATCTCCACCTGCACCAGCTGCTCCTCCCTACAGCTGTTCTCACGGCGCCCCCCCACCCTTCTTCCTCCAGACACTCCGTCTGCTGGGCCTCCCCGGGGCCCAGAGCGCGCCCCTGGCTGGACCTGCCCTGGCCAAAGGGCCACCAAGCAAGTGAGAAGCCCAGCTCTGTCTGGGGGAAAGGGCCTTTCCCTGCTGTGCAAACCCAAAGACCCTGTCCTGCCCCCTCGCTGATCCATGGCCTCGCTCCTTCCAGCCCCCTCTCCCTGGCTTCCATGGCGGGCTCGCTCCCCCATCTTCACCAGGCCAGGGCCGCAGGGTGCAGGAGGCAGGGCAGGGAGGGGCTGTGGGGTGCAGGAGGCAGGGCAGGGAGGGGCTGCGGGGGGCAGGGAGGGGCTGCGGGGGGCAGGAGGCGGGGCAGGGAGGGGCAGGGAGGGGCTGCGGGGGGCAGGAGGCAGGGCAGGCCGGGGCAGTGCAGCTCTGAGGGCCCATCCCTCCCTCCAGCAGTGGCTTCTCTTGGGTGGGGGGCTGTAGCCCACAGGCACCACCCCCACAGCTCCCCTTGGCCAGTGCTGGTTGCTTGTAGCAGCCGAGCTCGCGTGTGGGGGGGCTCTGATGACGCAGTCGGGACCCCCCCGCTTCTGAGCGGTAGCAGCCAGACCAGACTCCGCCAGCCAGAACAGACGGTTTATTGCCCCCAGGTACAGCCCAGCACAGCCAGGCTGTTTACAGGGTCGGGCCCATCGCCATCGCCCCCGCCCCCGCCCATTCACCCCAAACCTGGTGCTGGTCTCCGCCCCCCCCCCCCCCTCTCCCTGGGAGGCTGGGCCTGGGTTAATCCACATTTGGGAGTCAGTGAGAATCTCCCATCCCGGCGCAGCCCCCCCCCCCCCCCCCCCGGGTAACTCGTAACTCCTGGAGACTCCAGGTTGGCAGGACATGGCCCCGCCCCCTCTTTCCTGGAGGCGTGGCTGGGCCACTGGCACTGCTGGCTGCCCCCAGCCCCCCTCGGCCTGCCCCACGCCACCACGGCTGGCTCGCGCCTTTCAGCAGCAGAGCACCCGCTGCTCTGGGTGGATCCTGGGCCTCACGCCTGCTCGTCGCCAGACTCCTCCCCCCATTTCTCAGCCTTGCCCGCTGGCCCCTGCATCTCCTTCTGCGGCTGCCTGGCACGGGGATTCCCCCAGCAGCTGGGATGGGCAGCCCCCTGTCCACAAGGCCAGGCTGCTGCCAGCTCTGGAGGGCGGGAGCCAAGAAAAGGCCCCCCCAGCAGCTTGGGTGGGAGCAGTAGCTGTGGGGCTGTTCCCGGGCGTGTCCCTACAGGCTTCTCACATGACAATCTGGCATTAAAGTTGGGTCTTTAATCCCTGCCTGTGCCGGAGGGTGGGGATCCTGCAGCCGCAGTCGGACGGGCAGGGGCTGTGCGCAGGGCCGGGCGGCTGCAGTCTGCCAGCGGGTCCCTGCTGGGGGGCCCAGGGCTTGGCTCGGGGGTGCGGAGCCCCTGAATGTGATGGAAGGCATTGCAGCCCCCCACTCCCTGCTGCTCCCTCAGGCTCAGCCCCCCTTCTGGGTGGTGCCTGGGGCCCAGCAGCCACGCTCCCAGGCCCAGCCGGGGCCTGCTGGGCCAGGGCCACAGGCTCACTCCCCCCTCAGGGCCTCCCTCATGCCCAGGGCCCAGGCTGCTTCCTGCCCACGTCACCACTCCAGCTCCTCCTCTCCAGCCCTTTATTGGAGGGCAGCGGCCCCTGGCACGGCTCCCTGTGGGGTGGGGGCACTGGCTGGCTCCCTCCGTCACCTGCACGTCCTGTCTCTCGGCGGCTTCCTCCTGCCCACGGCCGCTTGCGAGGCCCTGAGCTCCGGGGCGGGGCGGGCCCGGCCCAGCAGCCCCCTGGCAGCTTGCTGGCCAGGCCCCGTGGGAGGAGCGGGCCGTCCCCACGGGCGTGCTGGCACACGGGCCTGCCCCCTGGGGCTGGCAGTGTGCCCACAGGCCAGCTGGAGGGTGCACAAGTCCTGCACGCACAGCTGCGGCTCCCTCGCTGGCCTCGGCCGCTGCCCCTGGGCCACGCTGAGCGGGAGGTGGCGCCTGGGGGGGCACTGGGAGCGGCACGTGGGGCAGAGCTGGGGCTGGCGCAATGGCACCAGCCGGTCCCCCAGTGGGGAGGTGCCTGGGCTGGGCCCCTCCACCAGCCGCTTCTTGTCTGGCTCTGCTGGCAGCTTCAGCTGGCTGCCAGCCGCAGCAGAGGCCCCCAGCCGGCCGGCTCGGTTCTCCTTGCCCTGGCTGGGCCCGCTCGGGGGGGGCGCCTGCGGGCAGCTGGGGCCAGCGCCAGGGGAGTGTCTGTGGGGCGGAGGCCGAGGCTTTTTGACGGTGGATCCTTCCACCACGAGGCTGGTTCCTATGTACTGGGGCATGTCGACGGGCGCCTGCGGGAGAAGGCAGGGCAGCGCTCAGCCCGTCGCCCGCCCGGGGGGGGCCAGGCGCGCGCTGGCAGGGGGAGCCCCAGCGCTGGGCGGGAGGGGGCTTGGGGCTGGTGTCCCTGCGGCAGCACAGCACCCTCGGGAACTACCCGGGCCTGTGGAGCAGCTCACCCCACTGAGCCCTGCACCGGGGCCCTGCCCTAAGGCTGCTCCGCACTAGAGGCCGACTGTGAGGCTGGTGCAGGGCAGCTGCACCTGGCTCTGTTGAGGGAGGAAGCTGAACTGGGGCCAGGCCGTCCCTGCTGGGAGTGGCACGGCCGGGCTCCCTGGGCACCATCGGGGTCCCCTCCCAGACCAGGCTCCCCTCCCAGGCCCGCGCCCTCCGGGTCCCCTCCCAGACTGGGCTCCCAGGCCGGGCTCCCCTCCCAGGCCTGCACCCTCCGGGTCCCCTCCCAGACCGGGCTCCCTGGGCGCCGTCCGGGTCCCCTCCCAGGCCGGGCTCCCCTCCCAGGCCCGTGGGGGGCTGCCAGGGCCTCACCTGCTTGTAGATGAGCTCGAAGGCACCCGTGTGGCAGCCGCGGTCGTGCCTGCGGTCGATGACCACGCGGAGCGTGTCCTCCTGCACGCTAGCGCACAGCCGGCTGGTCACGGCCGTGGAGGCCGCCATGGTGGGGCTGGCGTTGATCTCCAGCAGCCAGGGCTGGCAGTTCTGCCCGAACATGAAGTCGGCCCCGTAGAGCTCGAAGCTGCTCTTGCGGAACTGCACCAGGTCCTGCGAGCTCTGCATGGCGTGGATGATGGCCGCCTTCATGCCTGGCACCATCACCTCCTGCCAGGCGCCCCCCGCCCCCGCCTGCCGCAGGTGGGCCTGGAATTGCTGCGACGACCACATGTTGTGAGGGGGCAGGTGAGGGTGGCGGCTCAGCGAGTTCTCGTAGTGCCTCTGGATGGAGTTATTGCACAGGTGGATGGAGCTGGGGCCCAGAGACACAGGCTCAGTGCTCAGCCCCGCCCCCTCCAGGGCCTTGGCTTGGCGCCTGGCAGGGGCACAGCCTAGTGCCAGGGACGCAGCTGGGTGGGACGGGCACGGTGGCAGGGACAGAGGCATGGCGAGCGGGCAGGGCAGGGGTGTGGCAGTGAGGCGTGGGCAGGGACATGGGCGAGCGGGCAGGGCAGGGGTGTGGCAGTGAGGCGTGGGCAGGGACATGGGCGAGCGGGCGGGGCAGGGCGCAAAGGGCAAGCAGGCAGGGCAGGGACACGATGGGTGGGGCAAAGGTGTGGGGGGCAGGGCAGGGGCTCAGCGGCACAGCAGCCAAGCAAGGGCAGGGAGGAGCTGGTGTGGGACAGGGCAGGGGTGCAGCGTGTGAACAGGTGGGGCAGGGGCATGGCGGGTAAGCAGGGCAAGGTGAGGCTGGGGCACAGCAGGTTCACAGTGGGCGGGCAGGTAAGGTGCGGTGGGCAGGGGCAGACGGCAGGGACGCGGCAGGGTGGGGTGGGGTGGGGCAGCGGGGACGGGCGGAACAGGGATGCAGTGGGCAGGGTGGGGTGGGGCGGACGGGACAGAAGCGGCGGGTGGTTCAGGGGTGGGCAGGCAGGACAGGGACGTGGTGGGCAGTTAAGAGGCGGGCGGGCGGTTCAGGAGCATGCGGGGTAGGGACGGGGCAGGGGCGGGCAGGACAGGGACGGGGCAGGCGGGACGGGACAGGGGCAGGGGCGGGGACGGGGCAGGGGCGGGACGGGGCAGGGGCGGGGACGCGGCGGGACGGGGCAGGGGCGGGGACGCGGCGGGACGGGGACGCGGCGGGGCGGGGACGGGGACGGGGCAGGGGCGGGGACGCGGCGGGACGGGGCAGGGGCGGGGACGGGGCAGGGGCGGGCGGGCAGGACGGGGACGCGGCGGGCGGGGCAGGGGCGGGCGGGCGGGGCAGGGGCAGGCAGGCGGGCACTCACGTGTCCAGGCTGCGCAGGGAGAAGGGCTGGGTGCAGAAGCGCAGGTAGCTGTGGCGGTAGAACCAGATGGTGAGGGGGTTCCAGTCCGTCACCAGGAACCACTGGCGCAGGTCGAACTTGGTGCCGTGGATGAGCAGGGGCCGCTCGATGTATTTCTGCACCACCCACTTCCCGTCCTTCACCAGCATGGGGTCGCAATTCACCAGCTTCAGCATCTCCTCCAGCCGGGCCAGGCAGATGATCCCTGCGGGAGCCAGCGGCACATGGGCAGGGGCAGCCCCGGAGCACTTGGCACTGCCACGCTGCAGCCAGGGCCTCCCCCAGCCGGCGAGCAGCCCAGCCACGCTCAGGGGTGGGCGATGCCAGTCTGCTCCTGTGCCCCTGCGGCCGTGTGCAGGGTGGGGGTCTGGGCAGACCCGTCCTCCACGGTGGCAGGCCCAGGCCTCACCTCTGCCCCGAGACTTGGCGCCTGGCTTCACAATCCAGATGTTGTGGTCTCCCTCCATCTCCAGCTGTGGCAGCACCTCGGCCAGGCGCTGCAGGATGCGCTCACACTCTTCCACATGGGCGTCCAGCGAGTCCAGGGGCGCCCCCTCGCTGCAACCAGACAGCCCAGCTCAGAGCAGACCAGCCCCCGCCCCCCCCCCGGGCACCGCAGGCCAGCCCCCGCCCTCCCTCGGGCACCACAGGGCAGGCCAGCCCCCGCCCCCCCCGGGCACCGCAGGGCAGGCCAGGCCAGCCCCCACCCCCCCCGGGCACCGCAGGGCAGGCCAGCCCCCACCCTCCCCCGGGGCACCGCAGGGCAGGCCAGGCCAGCCCTCCCCGGGCACCGCCCCTGCACCACTTACTGCACCACCTGGTAGTAGGCGCGCAGGAAGTCCCCCCAGCGCACCCCTGCCCCACGCCAAGGGGATTCGGGCTCCCTGTCGATGTCCTGGTGCGTCAGGCTGCTCAGATGCTCCTCACAGGCTCGCAGGGCCATCTGGATGAGCGGGGGGGGCAGGGAGCTGGTCCCGCCAGCCCCTTGTGTGGACGCTGCGCAGAGCAGAGGGAGGGGGCTGGACGGAGCAATCCTGTGGGCTGCTGCTCGGCAAGAATAAGCTGGGCGGGTGACCGCAGGCTTGCAGCCCCCACCCCCCAGAGTCTCGGGGCAGGGCACGGCTGGGGACTCAGCTCCAGCCCCTGCCACAGGTCGGGGGCACACGGCCAGGCTCCGCCCCCCGCATCCCGGGGCGGGGGCACAACGCCAGGCTCCGCCCCCCGCGTCCCGGGGCGGGGGCACAACGCCAGGCTCCGCCCCCCGCGTCCCGGGGCAGGGGCACAACGCCAGGCTCCGCCCCCCCGCCTCCCGGGGCGGGGGCACACCGCCAGGCTCCGCCCCCCGCGTCCCGGGGCGGGGGCACACCGCCAGGCTCCCCCCCCCCCCGCGTCCCGGGGCGGGGGCACACCGCCAGGCTCCCCCCCCCCGCGTCCCGGGGCGGGGGCACACCGCCAGGCTCCGCCCCCCGCGTCCCGGGGCGGGGGGCACAACGCCAGGCTCCCCCCCCCCCCCGCGTCCCGGGGCGGGGGCACAACGCCAGGCTCCGCGTCCCGGGGCGGGGGCACAACGCCAGGCTCCACCCCCCGTGTCCCGGGGCGGGGGCTCATGACTCGCAGCCTATGGGAGCTGTCACAGGGCACAGAGCCCTCTGACACTAGGGGCCTGCCGGGGCATCTCCTACCAGGAAGCGCCTGGCAATTCCCTCTGGTCTCCAGATCAGTGGATGCTGTGGGGGGAGGGTCCCCATGTGCTGCATCTGCTACAAGCACCCGCTCTAGCTGCCCCTGGCTAGTGCTGTGGGGGCGGGGGGGAGTGGCCGGGGCGGGGGGAGTGGCCGGGGCAGTGCTGGGGGCCGGGGCAGGGGGAGTGGCCGGGGCGGGGGGAGTGGCCGGGGCAGTGCTGGGGGCCGGGGCGGGGGGAGTGGCCGGGGCAGTGCTGGGGGCCGGGCGGGGGGAGTGGCCGGGGCAGTGCTGGGGGCCGGGGCAGGGGGAGTGGCCGGGGCGGGGGGAGTGGCCGGGGCAGTGCTGGGGGCCGGGGCAGTGCAGGGGCCGGGGCGGGGGGAGTGGCCGGGGCAGTGCTGGGGGCCGGGCGGGGGGAGTGGCCGGGGCAGTGCTGGGGGCCGGGGCACGGGGAGTGGCCGGGGCAGTGCTGGGGGCCGGGGCAGGGGGAGTGGCCGGGGCGGGGGGGAGTGGCCGGGGCAGTGCTGGGGGCCGGGGCAGTGCAGGGGCCGGGGCGGGGGGAGTGGCTGGGGCGGGGGGCCGGGGCAGTGCAGGGGCCGGGGCGCTCTCCCCAAACGTGGACGGGGCGGTCCCTGGGCACAGAGCAGAGCGGTGGCCCCAGCAGCAGGGCTGTGACTCTCCCCTCACCCCTGGCTCAGGTCTCCTACCTCCAGCCTGCGGGGGCCCCTGAGCGCAGGAGGCCTCTGCTCCCCCCCGGCCAGCCGAGCTCCGCCACCTTTGCAGCGCCACCTTGAGGATGCTCCGGGCAGCCGTGAGCTGGAAATCCTCTGCAAGAGAGGGCGTCAGCACCTCGGGGCGTCCAGGGCCCGGGCACGGGAGAGCACAAGGGGCGAAGGAGGGAGATGGTCTGTTTGCAAAATGTGCCCCGTAGGGCAGGTGGGAAGTCCCCCGCCCCCCGGCGCAGCCCCCCGCCATCCCCGGGTCCCCCGCCCCCCCGGCACGGCCCCCCGCCTTCCCCGGGTCCCCCGCCCCCTGGCGCAGCCCCCCGCCTTCCCCGGGACCCCCGCCCCCCGGCGCGGCTCCCCCGCCTTCCCCGGGACCCCCGCCGCCTGGCGCAGCCCCCCGCCTTCCCCGGGACCCCCGCTGCCTGGCGCGGCGCAGCCCCCCACCGTCCCCAGGACCCCCACCACTCAAAAAATGAGGAGTACAGGAACTTTTGAAACGGGGCATTTCTGTCTATTCTGCCGTTTCCTTTGGGAAAGCCACGTTCTGAGAAAAGCAGCGGCCGCCATTATGCAAATGAAACCCGGGATATTTCAATCCCCCGCGCTGTGTGTAACACGCATCCCGCTGCCGCCAGCGGCGTAGTTCAGACACAGCCGGTCTGTGCGGTGCCCAGCGCGGGGCGAGGTGGAGGAATCAACAAAAGCAGGGGCAGGGCTGCCTGGGGCCGAGGGCCGAGCTGCTGGGGGCTGGGCAGTCTGGGCGGGGGAAGCACGAAGGGAGCAGACTAGTCCAGACGGGGGGTCAGGGCCGCTGAACCCTCCCCCCAGAGGACTAGGCTCTGCCCTGGCTCCGGTGCCACGTGGAGCCTGCGCCGCGCCGTGTCTCGGAGACCCCGTAAACCTGCTACTCTACAGCCCGGCCGAGAGTCCCGTCTGGCTGCGGACGGGGTGCAGGGTCGGGGCTCCCCAACGCGCTGTCACACCCAGTACAGCCCCCTGCCTTCCCCGGGGTCCCCTGGGGCCCTCATCACTCCATGCAGCCCCCTGCCTTCCCCGGGGTCCCCTGGGGGCCCTCATCACTCCATGCAGCCCCCCCATCCCCGGGAGCCCCATGGGCCGTGCAGCCCCCCCGTCCCCGGGAGCCCCATGGGCCGTGCAGCCCCCCCCGTCCCCGGGAGCCCCATGGGCCGTGCGGCCCCCACTCCCCCCGTCCCCGGGAGCCCCATGGGCCGTGCGGCCCCCACTCCCCCCGTCCCCGGGAGCCCCATGGGCCGTGCGGCCCCCACTCCCCCCGTCCCCGGGAGCCCCATGGGCCGTGCGGCCCCCACTCCCCCCGTCCCCGGGAGCCCCATGGGCCGTGCGGCCCCCACTCGCCCCGTCCCCGGGAGCCCCATGGGCCGTGCGGCCCCCACTCCCCCCGTCCCCGGGAGCCCCATGGGCCGTGCGGCCCCCACTCCCCCCGTCCCCGGGAGCCCCATGGGCCGTGCGGCCCCCACTCCCCCCGTCCCCGGGAGCCCCATGGGCCGTGCGGCCCCCACTCCCCCCGTCCCCGGGAGCCCCATGGGCCGTGCAGCCCCCCACTCCCCCCGTCCCCGGGAGCCCCATGGGCCGTGCGGCCCCCACTCGCCCCGTCCCCGGGAGCCCCATGGGCCGTGCGGCCCCCACTCGCCCCGTCCCCGGGAGCCCCATGGGCCGTGCGGCCCCCACTCGCCCCGTCCCCGGGAGCCCCATGGGCCGTGCGGCCCCCACTCGCCCCGTCCCCGGGAGCCCCATGGGCCGTGCGGCCCCCACTCGCCCCGTCCCCGGGAGCCCCATGGGCCGTGCGGCCCCCACTCCCCCCGTCCCCGGGAGCCCCATGGGCCGTGCGGCCCCCACTCCCCCCGTCCCCGGGAGCCCCATGGGCCGTGCGGCCCCCACTCCCCCCGTCCCCGGGAGCCCCATGGGCCGTGCGGCCCCCACTCCCCCCGTCCCCGGGAGCCCCATGGGCCGTGCGGCCCCCACTCCCCCCGTCCCCGGGAGCCCCATGGGCCGTGCGGCCCCCACTCCCCCCGTCCCCGGGAGCCCCATGGGCCGTGCGGCCCCCACTCCCCCCGTCCCCGGGAGCCCCATGGGCCGTGCGGCCCCCACTCCCCCCGTCCCCGGGAGCCCCATGGGCCGTGCGGCCCCCACTCCCCCCGTCCCCGGGAGCCCCATGGGCCGTGCGGCCCCCACTCCCCCCGTCCCCGGGAGCCCCATGGGCCGTGCGGCCCCCACTCCCCCCGTCCCCGGGAGCCCCATGGGCCGTGCGGCCCCCACTCCCCCCGTCCCCGGGAGCCCCATGGGCCGTGCAGCCCCCACTCCCCCCGTCCCCGGGAGCCCTCGGGCCGTGAGGCCCCCACTCCCGTCCCCAGGACCCCTTGGGCCATGCAGCCCCCCCCCGGGGCCCCTCGGGCCGGGCGTGCAGGGCTCCACTCACCGATGAAGGCGTGCTTCTCATCCTCAGCACCCAGGCGGTAGCAGCGGGGGAAGAAGGTGTCGGCGTCGGCGTGGTCGAACCAATGCAGGTTCCGCAGGTTCAGACACAACCCCACCTGGCAGAGAACAGGGCCCCATGGCTGGGACCGAGCCCCACATCCCGCCCGGGGGCTTCGACCTATGGGGCCCAGGGCCCAGCCCACCCCCCGCCCAGCGGGACCACGAGGCCAGTGCTCCCCAGGGGCTGCAGTGCCCAGCTGTGGGCTCTGTGATCCAGTCCCCCACTTGCTGCGCTGGGAGGGTGACTCCCACGGACTCACCCATGTGGATTGGCCCAGACACCTGGGCCCAGCCTGGGCAGGTAACAACCCTGTTCCCAGAGGGAGACACACAGGGAGGGAGGCGAGGACTGTCCCAGGCTGGGGTAGGGCCGGGAGCCGAGTCTCGCCTGGGCTAGGGGGAGGGAGGATGTTTTAGACCAGGGGTCTCCAACCTTTTCACACCCAAGATCACTGTGTAAAAGACAGACCAAGCCAAGATCTACCCCACCCCTTCCTCTCTATTCTCCTCCTCTCCATCACTTGCTATCCCCAACTCTTCTACCGCTGCTTTTTTATCCAATTCTTCTGTAGAATGAGGTTTTCCCAACATCTGGCCTGCCTAGACTGGACCAAATGACAGGAAAAACCCCTTCTTTCAGAAGCCCCCTTATTCCTCGTGGAAATAGGAATATAGGGTGACTGAAAGAGCATGTTTGCTCTTCCACTTAAAAAAACGGAAGAACAAACGCATCCCTGGGTGCAGAAGAGTTTTTCTGGGATATCTCTGGAATCCTGAAAAACTCCTGCAGTCTAGCCGGACCCTTGCTGGGTTGAGACAGGATGTGTAGGCTCCGGGGTGGGAATGAGGGATTTGGCGGTGGGAAGGGGTGAGAGTTGCAAGCTCTGGGAGGCAGTCTGGATGCAGGAAGAGGTGGAGAAGGGGAGGGGGCTCCAGGCCGGGCAGTGTCGGGGTCAGATGGAGGGTTGGGGTAGTAAGCAATCCACAGGCTTGTGGATGTGAGGGTTCAGGAATTTGGGTTGGGGTATGTGAAGGGCTCAGGGCAGGGGGTTCCAGTGTATGATAGGCTCAGATCTAGGGTCTGGGGGAAGGGAGGGAGTGCAAGAGTGTTCTGATGTTGTCGCCAGATGGGGGCTTGGCCCCAATTGGGGGTTTGTTGGCCAGACTTCATTTTTAAATAAAATACTGTGTCAAACACACAAAGTTTCTGCATTGTCTTTATTTCTGAGAAGGGCAGGGGACCTGTTTGGAGTCAGGGGTCACTGACTCACTGGAAAGTCAGTTGGGGCCACACAAGTGAGATGCAAAAAAACCCTCCTCCAATCCCCCCCCCCCGCCCGGCCCCCCAAGCTTCACCAATGTGGCCTCAACCGTGCTGGTGGGAGCAGGGGACATAGTACTGGGGAAGGGTGCTAGTGGGTGCTGGGGCAGGGGACAGGGTGCCAGTGGGGACAGAGTTCTGCGGCCGGGGAGTGGGGAGAGGGAACAGGGGCCGGGAGGACGGGGTGCCAGTGGGGACGGAGTTCTGCGGCCGGGGAGTGGGGAGAGGGAACAGGGGCCGGGAGGACGGGGTGCCAGTGGGGACGGAGTTCTGCGGCCGGGGAGTGGGGAGAGGGAACAGGGGCCGGGAGGACGGGGTGCCAGTGGGGACGGAGTTCTGCGGCCGGGGAGTGGGGAGAGGGAACAGGGGCCGGGAGGACGGGGTGCCAGTGGGGACGGAGTTCTGCGGCCGGGGAGTGGGGAGAGGGAACGGGCCGGGAGGACGGGGTGCCAGTGCCCTGCACCCACCTCCTCCCAGGATTCTGCCCCCCGCGAGGGAAGCCGGCGTGTGCCTCCTCCAGGGCCGGCCACCCCTCCCATGGCGCAGCCAAACCCCGGGGCCGACCCCCGCTCTCGACTCACCCCACAGCAGCCAGCGCACTTCCGGGCCCCCAGGCGTGGCGCGATGCTGCAGGCAGGAAGCCGGCACTACGCTGGAGGTAGTGGGGCTTCTCGGGGTGGGGGAAATGGGGGGAGGGCCCAAATGCTTCGCAATCGACCGGCTGGTGACCACGGTTTTAGACCAAGGAAGGGGGTGAAGCTCCTCCCCCCGAGAGGACTACGGCTCTGCCCTGGCTCCTGCGGCAACATGGAGCCCGGTAGCTCGGAGAAGCAATAAACCCACGTTCACTCGGCTGCAGACGGGGGCAGGGCGGGCTCCCCGACGTGCCGTCACACGGGCCGGGTAGCGGAGCCCCACGGCGGTGCCTCGGGGCACAAGGGTTATTGCACACGGGTGGAAAATCTCTGCTGAAGGGCGGCACAGACGAGGGGGAGGGGTCACGCGGGCCCCTCCCCGTCAGGGTGCGTGGGGCCCCTGCGCCGTGGGCCCGCACTCACCTTGGTGGTGAAGGAGCCCGCCTTGGCGTAGTGGTTGATCAGCTGCTCCTTGCGCAGGAAGCGCCAGTCGACGGCATCCCACCGGTTGGTCCAGATGAAATAGGGGGTCTGGTTGCGAACCAGCCGCGACTGCAGGGACGGGCGCTGGGTGAGGGGGGGCCCATGGGGCGCCCTCCCAGGTCTGTCCCGTGCCCCCGCAGCATGCAACCCCCATGGCCACACAAGTGCCAGGGCCAGCCTCACCATGCCCCTCAGCCAGACAGCACCAGGAACCGTCCCTGTGCTCCGCCGGGCTGCAGGCTTCCCCCATCTGCCCCCCGCCCCACGGAACCGCCCCCGTGCTCCGCCCCGGCCTGCAGGCTTCCCCCATCTGCCCCCCGCCCCACGGAACCGCCCCCGTGCTCCGCCCTGGCCTGCACGCTTCCCCCGTCTGCCCCTCTGCCCCACGGAACCGCCCCCGTGCTCCGCCCTGGCCTGCACGCTTCCCCCGTCTGCCCCTCTGCCCCACGGAACCGCCCCCGTGCTCCGCCCTGGCCTGCACGCTTCCCCCGTCTGCCCCTCTGCCCCACGGAACCGCCCCCGTGCTCCGCCCTGGCCTGCACGCTTCCCCCGTCTGCCCCTCTGCTCCACGGAACCGGCCCCGTGCTCCGCCCTGGCCTGCACGCTTCCCCCGTCTGCCCCTCTGCTCCGCCCTGGCCTGCACGCTTCCCCCGTCTGCCCCTCTGCTCCACGGAACCGGCCCCGTGCTCCGCCCTGGCCTGCACGCTTCCCCCGTCTGCCCCTCTGCTCCATGGAACCACCCCCGTGCTGCGCCCCGGCCTGCACGCTTCCCCCGTCTGCCCCTCTGCCCCACGGAACTGCCCCCGTGCTCTGCCCCGGCCTGCAGGCTTCTCTCACCTGTCCCACCCTGAGCAGCGCACCAGACTGAATACTCCCCACAGCCCCCAGGCCAGCCTGATTGCCCCCTGCAGCCTGCCTCCAACACTGCCCTGGCCGGAATCCCCCCACCCTGCTCTCGCCTGCCCTGCCCTCTGCCCAGCCTGAGTGCCCCTGTCCTGCTCCCGCCTGCCCTGCCGTCTGCCTTGGCTGGCCAGGAGACTCAAATGCCACCCTTGTGATGAGCAGAGCGCCCGCAGCAGGCGGCATGTGCCTACGGGTGGTGCACATCCACACATGCCTCAGCGCACAGAACAAAATGTATTCCACAAATGGATGGCAAACTTCAAAGGAACATTGCCCCCCACCCGACCCACTGCCCCGGGTCCCTCCCCACTGGCAATTCTGTACGGAGGCTCCAGTGAAGCTGAGCCAGAGGCTGCAGGGAGACGGGGTGCCCTGAGCCCCCAAACTCACCATGAGGTCGTAGGTGCCATCAGGGTCATCATCCTGCCCCTCCTCTTCCTCGCCATCTTCGCCTGGGGAAGAAGCGCAGGAGCCCTGGCAGCTGGCCACTCAGGTTTGTGTTTCTCCCGGGGGTGCCCATCCCCACTGGCCTTGGGGCACAGAACAAACGTCTCCTCTTGGCTCTCGCGTGCTCTCCGGGGCCGGGTGTGGGGCCAGGCACGTCTCAGAGACCAGGGGACCTGATTGGGCCAGGGTGCTCCCAGGAACCAAGCCAAGGGTCTCCGAATCTGTAGCTGCCACACAAGGCTTTGCAATTTCCCAGCAGTTTCCACAGGGCCTGGCCCCTGGCTGTCCCTCCTTCTGGGCTCTACTCCCCATGCCCAGTTCTCACCCTCCTCCGCGTCATCACTGTTGTCTCCCTCCGGGCTGCCGGGCACCAGTTCCCGTCTGCGTGCAGCCTTGGGAGCCTTCTTCTCCACCCAGCCCCGGCTCCGCAGCAGGCTCCGGATCACGGGGTACGGGCCATGCAGCATGAAGATCTTCCTTTGCTGGGGGGGGAGGGAGCTGAGGAGCAGCTGGGCCCAGCCTGCCTTGGCACAGCCATGCAGGATGGGCACCCCAGGGGTCAGAGGCCCTGGCTCGGGACAGCCGGGACATGCAAGGCCTCATGGGGGAGGGCACGTCTGGGGAAGGGGCAGGTGGCCAGCAGGGTGGGAGGAGCAGGAGAGGAGGACGGCTGAGCGGACAGCCCCTCACCTTGACAGCTCTCTCCACGTGCAGCCTGGCCTGCTTGAGGCGCTCCGGGTCGATGCTGTGCCGCGTGCGCCCCTCGCTCGGCGGGGCGCTGGGTGCTGGAACGGGAGAACAGCCTTGGGCCACACGCGAGGGCCCGCATCCAGCCAGGCTGTCCTCGGGGGCCCTCGCCATGGCACACTGCGGGGCCCAGGCAGCTGGCTTCCACTCCCACACGCCCAGCCCTGGGGAGGGCACGGGGGGCCCAGGGTGAGGCATGGCAAGAGCAGGGGGGTCACTCCCCGTATGCTGCTGCAGGGAGCCCACATCCCTGAGGGCAGGCAGGCTGAGAAGGGCTGGCCTGTGCCAGCGTCAGGGCTCCTACCTTCCTGCTGCTGCCTCCTGGGGCCCTTGCGGCGGGCAGGGAGCAGAGCTTCCCCCTCTCCTTCGGCCTCCCCCTCTGCACCTATGTTCAGCCAGCAGAGCCGGGGGTCAGGGCTGGGGGCAGCGAACCGGCCACGGAGCCCAGAGCTGGGTCCGCTGGTTGAGCCACTGTCTCTGGGAGGGGCTGGAGGGGGCACAGCACCCCACCCTCTCCCCTGGGGGGCGGCGTGCTCCTGCCCAGGCTGGTCTCATGGGCTGCTCCTGCCCCACAGCCCAGTGGCAGCTGGGCCCCTGGGGAGGGAAGAGGAGCTGGCAGAGTTGGTGCCAGCACCACAGGGGCTGGGTCTCTGGGAGCAGCTGTCCCACCTCTGCCCCCCATGGTGGCGCAGTGCTGCTGATGCTCCCACGCTGCCCGCCCCTCTGCCAGCCGGGCCGTGGCCGTGTGGGCGTTCCCCTCCCCGGCACTGCCAGAGCTGCATAGAGCCCACTGCTGAACACAGCCCTTCGCCTGGCCTCACCCCCGCGCAGCCCCTCACCTGAGCATGCCTGGGGCTGACTGCTCTCCGGGACGCCTCTCGGCGGGCCCGGCTCTGCCAGCATGGCTCAGCACCCAGTCACCTGAGAGGGACAAGAGAACCCGCACGCCCAGGCCAATCAGACCCACCAGCAAGTCCCAGAGCACCTTGCCAAGGTTCCCCAAGCTGCACAGGGCCCTGTCCAGCCGGCACCCTTCCAGCGCAGCCTGTGGGGCTGCAGGGGCCACGGCTCCCAGGACAAGGGGCAAACGCCGCAGCCAGAGCTGCCAACCCACCTGTGGCCTGCGGAGCGGGACCAGGCTGGCCCTCCAGCCTCCCAACCCTGGGCCAGGGCCCTGCCCCACGGGCCACCCCCTCAGAGGCCGCTCTGGGGCTGTCAGAAACAGCCCCCACGTTGGCCAAGGCAGCCCAGCGCCCACGGAGCAGGGTGGGCACAAGGGTCTGCAGGCCGGACTGGGCCTGCCAAGCGGCTGGATGGGTCCCCAGAGGCCCTGCCGCGCCCCGCCCCAGGCCAGTCAGGGTCTGTGGGTAGGAGAGCACAGAAGGGGCTTAGCCACGCCCCTTCCGCCCTGGGCCACTTCAAGTTTCTGTAGTGGCCCCTGGTCAAAAATTATTGCCCACCCCGGCCATGGAGCCCCCCCTGCTCCCCCAGTCTGTGACCTGTGACCCCTTCCCCCTGGTCCTCACACCAAACCCTGGGCATAATGATCCCACCTGATCACCCCCACCCTGTACCGCCCCATCCCCCCCACCCTGTACCGCCCCATCCCCCCCAGCACCCCCACCCCATCCCCCCCACCCCATCCCCCCCACCCTGTACCTCCCCATCCCCCCCACCCCATCCCCCCCACCCTGTACCTCCCCATCCCCCCCAGCACCCCCACCCCATCCCCCCCACCCTGTACCGCCCCATCCCCCACCAGCACCCCCACCCCATCCCCCCCACCCTGTACCTCCCCATCCCCCACCAGCACCCCCACCCCATCCCCCCCACCCTGTACCTCCCCATCCCCCCCAGCACCCCCACCCCATCCCCCCCACCCTGTACCGCCCCATCCCCCCCAGCACCCCCACCCCATCCCCCCCACCCTGTACCTCCCCATCCCCCACCAGCACCCCCACCCCATCCCCCCCACCCTGTACCGCCCCATCCCCCCCAGCACCCCCACCCCATCCCCCCCACCCTGTACCGCCCCATCCCCCCCAGCACCCCCACCCCATCCCCCCCACCCTGTACCGCCCCATCCCCCCCAGCACCCCCGCCCCATCCCTACCCCCTCGCTGTCTAGCGGCCCCGCCCCGGGCTCTGTTGCGGTCACCATGGCGACAGAGTGCGCGAGCAGGCACCGGAGCTCGCGCGGCGATTGTGACGTCAGGCGGGGGCGGGGCCTGTGCTGCCGCCCCCGTGCCCCGCCCCCTTCACGCCCAGCCCATTCCCTCCTCCCGCTGGCGGCCCCG
Organism: Pelodiscus sinensis; assembly: GCF_049634645.1. Classification (NCBI taxonomy): domain Eukaryota; kingdom Metazoa; phylum Chordata; order Testudines; family Trionychidae; genus Pelodiscus; species Pelodiscus sinensis. The sequence goes on from NW_027465905.1 coordinate 92,568, forward strand.
CCCCACACGAGTCCCCAGCCACAGGAAAGAGACTTTAATGGGGAAGTCCCCGCGCAAGCCCAGCGAGTGCGAAGCGGGGGGGGGGCTGCGAGGGGCCCCCCCGCGGGAATCGGTCCCGACGCGGAGCAGAGTCCGGCTGGGGCGGGCGGGGAGCCGTGCACGGGCCGCGGGGCAGCGTCTCCTCGCCGGGCCTCCACGCGGCCGCGCTGCAGGTGCAGGATCCCGAGCTGAGTCCGGCCGGCGCCGCCCCTAGAACTGCCAGGAAGGAAACGAGAAAGGCCGTGAGGAGCCCGGGGCCTGCGCCCGGCCCCGCAGAGCCCCGCAGAGCCCCGCCCCCGCACAGCGCTCCGCTTGGGCAGGCGGGCTGCAGCCCGGCCCCACACTGCCCCCCCGGCAGCCGGCAGGCACTGGGCGCCCCCACACTGCCCCCCCGGCAGCCGGCAGGCACTGGGCGCCCCCACACTGCCCCCCCGGGCAGCCGGCAGGCACTGGGCGCCCCCACACTGCCCCCCCCGGCAGCCGGCAGGCACTGGGCGCCCCCACACTGCCCCCCCCGGCAGCCGGCAGGCACTGGGCGCCCCCACACTGCCCCCCCGGGCAGCCGGCAGGCACTGGGCGCCCCCACACTGCCCCCCCGGGCAGCCGGCAGGCACTGGGCGCCCCCACACTGCCCCCCCCCGGGCAGCCGGCAGGCACTGGGCGCCCCCACACTGCCCCCCCCCGGGCAGCCGGCAGGCACTGGGCGCCCCCACACTGCCCCCCCGGGCAGCCGGCAGGCACTGGGCGCCCCCACACTGCCCCCCCCGGCAGCCGGCAGGCACTGGGCGCCCCCACACTGCCCCCCCGGGCAGCCGGCAGGCACTGGGCGCCCCCACACTGCCCCCCCCGGCAGCCGGCAGGCACTGGGCGCCCCCACACTGCCCCCCCCCGGGCAGCCGGCAGGCACTGGGCGCCCCCACACTGCCCCCCCGGGCAGCCGGCAGGCACTGGGCGCCCCCACACTGCCCCCCCGGGCAGCCGGCAGGCACTGGGCGCCCCCACACTGCCCCCCCGGGCAGCCGGCAGGCACTGGGCGCCCCCACACTGCCCCCCCCCGGGCAGCCGGCAGGCACTGGGCGCCCCCACACTGCCCCCCCCGGCAGCCGGCAGGCACTGGGCGCCCCCACACTGCCCCCCCCGGGCAGCCGGCAGGCACTGGGCGCCCCCACACTGCCCCCCCGGCAGCCGGCAGGCACTGGGCGCCCCCACACTGCCCCCCCCGGGCAGCCGGCAGGCACTGGGCGCCCCCACACTGCCCCCCCCGGGCAGCCGGCAGGCACTGGGCGCCCCCACACTGCCCCCCCCGGGCAGCCGGCAGGCACTGGGCGCCCCCACACTGCCCCCCCCGGGCAGCCGGCAGGCACTGGGCGCCCCCACACTGCCCCCCCCGGGCAGCCGGCAGGCACTGGGCGCCCCCACACTGCCCCCCCGGCAGCCGGCAGGCACTGGGCGCCCCCACACTGCCCCCCCCCGGGCAGCCGGCAGGCACTGGGCGCCCCCACACTGCCCCCCCCCGGGCAGCCGGCAGGCACTGGGCGCCCCCACACTGCCCCCCCCCGGCAGCCGGCAGGCACTGGGCGCCCCCACACTGCCCCCCCCCGGCAGCCGGCAGGCACTGGGCGCCCCCACACTGCCCCCCCCCCGGCAGCCGGCAGGCACTGGGCGCCCCCACACTGCCCCCCCCCCCGGGCAGCCGGCAGGCACTGGGCGCCCCCACACTGCCCCCCCCCCGGGCAGCCGGCAGGCACTGGGCGCCCCCACACTGCCCCCCCCCCGGGCAGCCGGCAGGCACTGGGCGCCCCCACACTGCCCCCTCCCCGGGCAGCCGGCAGGCACTGGGCGCCCCCACACTGCCCCCCTCCCCGGGCAGCCGGCAGGCACTGGGCGCCCCCACACTGCCCCCTCCCCGGGCAGCCGGCAGGCACTGGGCGCCCCCACACTGCCCCCCCCCGGGCAGCCGGCAGGCACTGGGCGCCCCCACACTGCCCCCCCCCCGGGCAGCCGGCAGGCACTGGGCGCCCCCACACTGCCCCCTCCCCGGGCAGCCGGCAGGCACTGGGCGCCCCCACACTGCCCCCTCCCCGGGCAGCCGGCAGGCACTGGGCGCCCCCACACTGCCCCCTCCCCGGGCAGCCGGCAGGCACTGGGCGCCCCCACACTGCCCCCCCGGGCAGCCGGCAGGCACTGGGCGCCCCCACACTGCCCCCCCCCGGGCAGCCGGCAGGCACTGGGCGCCCCCACACTGCCCCCCCCGGGCAGCCGGCAGGCACTGGGCGCCCCCACACTGCCCCCCCGGGCAGCCGGCAGGCACTGGGCGCCCCCACACTGCCCCCCCCCCGGCAGCCGGCAGGCACTGGGCGCCCCCACACTGCCCCCCCCCCGGGCAGCCGGCAGGCACTGGGCGCCCCCACACTGCCCCCCCCCCGGGCAGCCGGCAGGCACTGGGCGCCCCCACACTGCCCCCTCCCCGGGCAGCCGGCAGGCACTGGGCGCCCCCACACTGCCCCCCTCCCCGGGCAGCCGGCAGGCACTGGGCGCCCCCCACACTGCCCCCTCCCCGGGCAGCCGGCAGGCACTGGGCGCCCCCACACTGCCCCCCCCCGGGCAGCCGGCAGGCACTGGGCGCCCCCACACTGCCCCCCCCCCGGGCAGCCGGCAGGCACTGGGCGCCCCCACACTGCCCCCCCCCGGGCAGCCGGCAGGCACTGGGCGCCCCCACACTGCCCCCCCCCCCGGGCAGCCGGCAGGCACTGGGCGCCCCCACACTGCCCCCCCCCGGGCAGCCGGCAGGCACTGGGCGCCCCCACACTGCCCCCCCCCCCGGGCAGCCGGCAGGCACTGGGCGCCCCCACACTGCCCCCCCCCCCCGGGCAGCCGGCAGGCACTGGGCGCCCCCACACTGCCCCCCCCCCGGGCAGCCGGCAGGCACTGGGCGCCCCCACACTGCCCCCCCCCGGGCAGCCGGCAGGCACTGGGCGCCCCCACACTGCCCCCCCCGGGCAGCCGGCAGGCACTGGGCACACCCACACTACCCCCCCAGGCAGCCGGCAGGTACTGGGCACACCCACACTACCCCCCCAACTCACACCCGAGGCAGCCAGCCAGTCACTTTGTACCTCATGGCTGGCTCTCTTATCCCCCATGCTGAGTCATAGAATCATAGGACTGGAAGGGACCTCGAGAGGTCATCGAGTCCAGCCCCCCGCCCTCAACGCAGGACCAAGCTCCGTCTACACCATCCCTGACAGATGTCTATCTAACCTGTTCTTAAATATCTCCAGAGAGGGAGATTCCACCACCTCCCTGGGCAATTTATTCCAATATTTGACCACCCTGACAGTTAGGAATTTTTTCCTAATGTCCAATCTAAACCTCCCCTGCTGCACTTTAAGCCCAGGCAGGCACCCTCCAGGGGTCATAGGAGCAGAAGCATGGTCCCTGGTCCATCTAGCCCAAACGGCCAGTGGCGCGATCCATCCTGTAGGCCTGGCTGTTTCTGGCAGTCAGAATCTTAGGGGCACCCAGAGCATCTCTGGGCAGCTTGGCTCCGTCACCAAGGGACCTACTGAGCCCAGTTACACATCTGGCCTGCACCGTGTCCCCTGGCAAGGAGTGCTCAGACGCCCGCCAGCCCATGGAAGTGCTGCCTCGCGCTTAACCAGCTATCTGCTCCTTTCACTGCCGACCCTCCCGCCCAGTGCTTGTGCTAGGAGAGCAAACAGCACTCTCCCCCTTCCTCCCTCCGCACCAGGCACGTTCTAAGGACTTCCACCCTAGCCCCTCACGTCTCTTTCCAGAGCTCAACTAGCCCAGTCTTATTCAGGTCTCCCCAGATGGAAGCTGGCCCAGACCCTGCCTTGTTTTTTGGATTGATTCCATTTGGGATAGTCCCTCAGATGTCACCAAAATAGAATGGCTCATGGTGGGACTCTGCCTCTCGGTCCCTGCAGTGAAAACTGATGCAAAGAATTCACGTTGCTCCGCCCCAAAAGGCGGATTTTGCATTTGTGGCCAGTGGCTCTGCTGGCCGGCAGCCCTGCTGCTGAGGCACTTGTGTGCGTGTCTTCTGCTACCACAACAAACTGCTCTTCACAGTGCTTTCTAGCCTGCCTAATTCTGCTGTTACCCTCGGCTTGCCAGAGCTTAGGGTCCTTTCTAGCCTTCCCTCAGCAGGTCTCTGCACTCCCCTCTCCTGCGGCTCAGGCACGGGGACGTGTTGGCCTCTGACAGCTCTCATTTAAGATGTCTCTTTCCTTGGGGCCTCTGTTCTGGTGGTAAGCAGTTTCTATGCAGCTCGCCAGCATTTGCAGGCATTCATGCTCTCACAAGTTCTGTTTAACTAGCTTCTTGTTTCTGTGTAGTTCCTTTTTTGAAGCGAAATGCTACCACGGTGGGTCTCTGGTGTGTCCTCCTCCACGACGGGCTGTTTAATTACAGTGCGACTGCTATCACTGAGCAGTTCAGCCACATCCAGCTCTTGGAGCAGGCCCTGCGTGCCATTTAGGGTTGTCAGGAACCGCCCCTCCCCGTGTGGCTTCCAGAACCAGCTGCTCCAAGCAGTCATTTAAGGTGTCAAACTATTTCCGCATCCCAGCCTGAGTCAACACGGGGCAGCTGAGATAACCTGGTCTTTGGCTTTCTGGCTTTGCATTAGCCAGGCTGGGCAGGGAGGGCAGCCCTGGCCTCCCTGTCAGGGGCTGGGACTGGATCATACGAGGATTCCCGGTTCTGTTCCCTCCCGCTGTGGGCAGACAGGACCCTGGGCTGGATTCGGGCCCCCCTCTCTACTCTCCAGCACCAATGGCTGGCGGCACATTCCACCGCTCTCCTGCCTCGGGAATGGAACTTCAGGTCCCACCATCTCGCCATCTGCAGTGCCCATGCCCTTGCCCCTCCCTGCGCCACGCTCCAGGCAAAGACCTGCGCACACGGGGCAGTCGGGAGAGCCACACTGCTTTCCTTTTGGCCCCTTCAAGGAAACACTGCCCCATGCTGGGTGTGACAATCCAGGCCTCCCCTGCCCACACTCAGCCGCAGACAGAGGGCTGACACACCAGGAGGTGCCAGGCCTCTGGCGGGGCCCTAGGGCCCTCTGGCTAGCTGTCACCCCCAAGCAATAGCAGGCTGCCCACAAGCCCCTTTCTGCAGTGGAGAGGGGGAGGAAGCAGCTGGTCCCTGCCTAGGAGCTCACGTTCTTGAGGAACTCCTCAGCCACGATGCGAGCCCGGGCGTTGACAGACAGCTTCATCTCGCTGATCTCCTTGTCAATCTCTTCCATGAAGTGGATCACAAAGTCCACTAGCTTGTGCTTGTACATCTGCTCCGTGTGGAAGTTCGTGATCAGGAAGCTGATGTCATAGCCCTGGTGGGGAAGACGAAAGGAGCAACGCCCAGTCAGCGATCCCCAGTGGGGCAGACACACGCTCCTCTCCTGCCTCCCCAGCCAGCTCACCTCCACGGGTTTCCTGCGCAGGATGAAGAAGTTCTCAGCCCTCATCATCATGAAGCGCATGAATTTGTGGCACAGGATCTTCTCGATCTCGTCCGCCTGAAGGGGGCAGGGACAATCAGACTTCCTCAAGCTGAGTGCAAGCCCCCCGCCCCCTCAGCTGCCCCCCGCCCCCGCCACTCACCTGCTTCACTGCAATGCTGACTCTCACCGAGTTAATGGACCCCTCAATCAGCACCTTCTCCTTCTCATTCCTGCTGATGATCACCGGCTGCAGCAGCAGCTCCTTGCTACTCCTGCAAACCCAGGAAAGACACGGGTGCCCGTGTGGGCTGAAAGCGGCTCTCCCTGGCCACCTGCGGCGGGCGGGGCAGGCGCCGCCTCTTCACACAGAAGCTGGCACTTGTGCCTAGTGCTGATGCAGGACATGCAGCCCTGGGGATGGACCTGGCGCAGCATGAGCAGCACCACCCCTGCCAACAGGCCTCATCTTTGTCCCAGAGCAGCCACCCACAAGGCTGGGTCCTGCCGTGCTGGCGGGCACGTGTGGAGCCCTGCACAGGAGCCAGAGCAAGACGCCAGCCCCTCTGTGCACTAGTGGCTTGCAGGGGAGGAGGGAAAGCTGGCTTGTCTGCAGAAGGCCAGGTAAAGCCTTCCCTGTGTGGCACCACCCTGGTTATCCTGGGCAGCCTGTGCGCCGCCCCCTCTATCCCAGGGACTCTTCTCTGCACATCTGTCTCCTGGGAGCCAGAGACCATCTCTGCAGGAACAAGCCCTCAGCCCCTGGCCCAAGACTGCGAGCGCTTTGCATTGCTCCTGTGACTGGCAGCTGCAATGCAAGAGGCACGAGGAGCCCCCGGGGACTAGGACTTGCTCCCAGGGACGGTCGGGTAATGCAGCCAGGCTCGGGTGGCAACGGAGACACTCCTGGACTAAGCACAGGGCCCCCCCCCCCCGAAATGCTCCCAGCTGCGCCCTTCCAGCCCTCTGCCAATGCTGAGTGCACAGCGCTTTCCCCAGCACACAGCTGTGCACATACCCCCCAAAGCAGCCCCCTCCGAGCCATGGCTGTGGCTGCAGATCCCGAGCAGCAAAGCGCCCTCCTGCCTAGACGGGGTCTCCACCCGGCACCTCGCTCCCAAGGAGACTTGCTACCCGACGCCAGGGCAGCGAACCGTCTCGAACTTTAGCCGCTCAGGCTGAAACTCCCCCGCTTGGCGTCTGACTTGTGCTGAACTTGCTCTCACCAAAACTGGTTCCCCATTTCCCAACCACGCTTGAGCAAAGCCCAATCGGCCCGTGTTAAAACACGCTTCGAGCCATTCTGTGCTCTGCAGCAGGGACTAGCATTAGGGACAGGGCCTCGCCGCGGGGGGACCGAGGAGCCCCCTTTTGCTGCTCCGATATGTCCTAGCCGCAAACGTTCTGCTTCCCTTGCTCCAAGCGTTCACTAGCAGAGTTGGGCTGCCCTGAGCGCGCCAACCTGTGGAGTGTAGGACCTGAACTTGGGAGGGCAAGGTGGGAGAGCGTCTCCCCAGGCTGGCGCCAGGCAGCACGGCCAAAGAAACCTGCTGACTCTGCTGCAGAAAGGCCGTGGCTGAACCTGGCATGGGCGTAGCTTGCGGGGGCTGGGCAGCTCAGGGCTTGGCTCGTGGCAAGGAACCGGGGTTGACTGGTGGCTCCACTCAGCATTGCCCTGGCAGGCTAACCCCCACCTGTCCTGGCTGGGCCCCAGAAATCCAGCTCCCAGGCTCCACACGCTGCCACCACCCCCCCCCCCCCCAAGCACTGGCTGAGAGCTGCGGGGGTGGAACCCGCAGGCGAGAGCAGCGAGGAATCCCCTGGCCACCCTGCTGGCTGTCTCCAGCGTGCAGGGCAGAGTCTGGACAGGCCGGGAGCCCCCTTCCCCTTGCCGTGCTGTGACTGGGAGCACACAAGGTCTACTAGCCTGGGCACCACGAGGCTCTGGGGGGACGTGGGGAGGATCTTTCTCCTTCTCAGACAGGCCATGTCAGGAACGGCTTGGGGGTTTTTTGCTTCTCACTTGTGTGTGGGCCCCCACTGACTTTTTCCTGGGGGTCAGCAGCCCGACCCAAGAGAGGTTCCCCACCCCGACTGAGAGCCAACAGCTTTTGTCAGCAGCGAGTGCCAGAGCAGCAGCTGTCAGCTGGGTGCCACATCCTCCTTCCATCTCAGTCACGCTCACGAACCCGTCCTAAGCGCCTCACTAGCGCCAGCTGCTCGCAGCACACGGAGGTGGGCAGCGCTCTGCCTGGCCAGGACCACTTCCCCAGCTGGGCCTCTGCTGCTCTGCCAGCCAGGTCCCCACTTCCCTAGCGTCTGGCTGCGTGCTCCCGGGGCTCTGGGTGGCTGCTGCATAACGCACGGGGCTGGTGCGCATCCATCCGGGGTGGGGCATGCGCGGCTAAGCAATTCTGTTACAGCGGGCTGGGCTTGCTTGCTAACATTCTGGTTACGATCTAGCTAAGCAGGACTCAGGTGTCACTATATAAACTGGGGTCCCAGAGGAAGTCCAACTCCAGGGCTCAGGCCTGTGCTAGTCCCCCAGGCGCACCTGAGGCCTCGTGGCTGGCGGGAAACGTGACTGTCTTGTTGGAAGGTGAGCCCAGAAGGCAGACTAAGCACAGCCTGGCGGGTAACAAAGGGAGGTCGAGCCGGGAACTACTGCATACAGCTCTCGTGCTGCTCGAACACCCGCAACCCCCGAGTGCAAGGTTCCACCCCAGCCTAAGGAAGAGCAAGGGCAGGTGCCTATACTGAGAGGGTTACACCTGGGCCTAGGAAAGGGTCAGGTAACACTGCCCCAACCCAAAGCTCCCTCTCGCACCTTCACCCCCACCCCAGGAAGAGCCCTCCCTCCCGCAGCCAACTGCCTGCCCTAGCCCAGTGAGTGGAGGGGGGGGGGAGACTGAGCCACCGAGAGAGGAAATGTGGGGAGGGGGGGAGCAGGAAGGGAGGGGGCAATGTGGGGTGTGTGTGAGGGAGAATATGGGGAGCAGGGGGAACATGGGGAGCAGGGTTTCAGTCACCTTATGTTGCATGTGAGTCTTACACCAACACTGTGTGTACCTCAGTTTCCCTGGGTACTGCACCAAGGCCCAGGTGCTAGAACTGAGAGAGACTTTTACTGAGGCCCTTGGACACACGAGTCTGCGCAGCTACCTGCACACACAAGGTTGTGCCAGAGCCCTTGGTGCCTGAGGCCCAAGAAGGGATGCAAGTAGGACAAACACCAGAGAGGACGCAATGCAGGGCAGCAGCTGGAACAGGGTCAGTCTCAGCTGGCTTCAAGCAGAACAGCTCTGAACTAGGGATGTTAAATGTCGTTAATTGAATAGTCGAGTAACCTGAATTCTTATTGGTTACTCGACTATTCTGTAGCCCCTGGGGGCGGGGCTGGCAGCCAGTGCGCTCTGGCCTCACTCTTGAGGAGCCCCCGCCACGCTGCGCTGCTGTCACTGTATCAGAGGGAGCAGCACAGGGTTGCCAGGCGGGAGCTGGTCCACGAGGGGAGCCAGTTTAAAACCCACCCCCCCTCACGGATCGGCTGCCTATCGCCCTGCGCTGCTGTCTCTGATAGAGGCGCAGCAGCGCAAGGTGGCAGCAGCCCCTGTCACGGGGGCCTGAGCTCCCGGACCCAGAACAAGACGGATCTGAGCCGAGCTGCCTGCCCACCTGGATCCTAATACACTTTAAATGCAGAGCCGCAGTGGGGGTAGGTCCCGGACCTGGTGTGAGCCAGGACTAAGATGGGCTGCTGGCCAGTCTGCTAAAAAATTGACTGCCGGGGCGGGGTGGGGGTGGAGATGAGTGTAATCTATAGCATTAACCTATCAGCTTTTGCTTGTTGGTTACTCGACTCCACTGTTACAGCCTTACTCTGCAGTATGCCCCTGGTGACTGGGACAGAGGGGCTCGGAGAAGGGCAGGGCAGGAGCTTAGCCTTGGGGAAAAGGCAGGACAAAGATGTTCACTCGTGTGGGATTAGAAAGTTGGCAACCCTCCAATGAACTGAAGAAAGGGACACAAACTGGGAGAAGCCTGCTGGGAAGGATCCAGATTACTAGGAAGCTGCTTGCTACTCCACCATAGGAATGTTAAGATGTGGTGAACTGGCTAATCAAGTAGTTAGTAGAATTTGTATTGATTAGTCAGTAAGGGAAGGCAGCCCGGCTCAGTTCTGGCTCGCACCGGTTCGGGACCTACCCCTACTGCAACTTTGCAATGTAAACGTATTAACACAGGGGTGGGCTATAATTTTTGCAGGGGGGGGTCACTTAATGAATTTTGGTATGTGGTCATGTGTTGGCTCCATGCCTGGAAGGGGTGGGGTGGGACCTGGGGTGGAAGAGTGCGGGGCTGAGGACTAGCCTTCCCCCCTCCCAGAATTGTCTGGGGCCAGGGGCTTTGAATTAAACACACAGTGAAAAGCTCCTGGCTTCGCTGCCTGTGGTTGCTGCAGCTATTTAAAGGGCTCACGGCTCTGGCCCCTGCTGGGGTAGCGCCATGGTTGGGAGCCGGAAGCCAGCTCAATAGGATCCTGCTGCCTGAGCCACCGCCTGGAAATTCAGGGGCACAGGCAGCAGGATATGAATAGAAAGAGGCCAGTCTGCAGGCCGGGGAGCAGGAGTCAGTGCTGGGGGGAGCTGGCTTAAAAGCCAGTTCCCCCCAGCACCATCTCTGTGGGGGCAGGGGAGGTAAGGCACAGCAGGAAACGGCGCAAGCGGAGACTGAAGCACTCTCTGCTCCCACTGGTTCTGCTGTGATCATGCAGGCCTTCCGCTTTTGAACTGTAGCAAGAGCCGGCAGTTCCAAGGTGGAGGCGCCCTTATCGACTACTCGAGTAGTCAATGGAAATCCCATCTGAATTTAACATCCCTCCTGCCCACCTGGCTCTTAGTACATTTAAGCTTCAGAGCTGCAGCAGAGGTAGGTCCCGGACCCAGCGTGAGCCAGGACTGAGTTGGGCTGCCCCGAACAGGGGCTGCTTTGCTGCAGCAGCCCGCATCTGCAGGGAGTGCCAGGGGACAGGGGCAGCTGCTGGAGCAGCCTATGCCCATGGTGGGCCTGGGCTCGCTGCAGACAGAGGCTGCTTTTGCAGCAGCCTTCCCTTGACCCCACCCCACGCTGCTGCCTCTTACAGAGGCAGCAGCATGGAGTGTGTGGGCAGGCGGCACCATGAAGAAGGTGCTGGGGGAGAGGAACCAGCTTTTAAGCTGGCTACCACCAGCACCAGCTCCCCATCTCTTGCTGCCTCAGATACAGAGGCAGCAATGGGGGGGGGGGATGCAAGTAGTTGAATACTTGCTTACATCTCTACTCCATAACCCACAGTGCTTCTCCCAGCCTTAGTCCCACAACCTCCTAATGAGAGGCACTGAGTTCAGGAAGCAACCAATCCCCCTGCTGCAATAAGGTCTCCAACTCCTCGGAGGGCCTCAGGACATGCAGCAGACTTCAGTGTAACCCTTGCTCCTACCCCCCACCCCCCGAACACCTCAGGGTCCCAGCTTCCTCCTAGTAAGTACCTGACTTCCACCTCCGGCTTGTTGTGTCTCTCCACCACCTGGGAGGAGAAGTTCTCCAGGCATAGGGCAGCCTGCAGGGTGGCGCGCACCGCATTCAGGTAGGGGCGCAGAGTGGCAGTCTGGGGAGAGTAGGGAAATCAGAACAAGGGCAAGAGCCCGGACTCCCCCTCGCTCCTCACCCCTCTTCCCCCTCCCCCCATTCCCCTCCGCACCCCACCCCCTCCCCCCATTCCCCCCCGCACCCCACCCCCTCCCCCTCCGCACCCCCCATTCCCCTCCGCACCCCCCCTCCCCCTCCCTCCACCCCCTCCGCACCCCCCATTCCCCTCCACCCCCTCCCCCTCCCCACCTACCATACTGGCAGCTTCGCTCGTCCAGTTCTCCCGGAAGCGGAAGCGGACGTGGCGAGCTCAGGCGGCTCCTCTCTTCCGGGATGGGCGGCCGTTCCATTATCGCCCGCGGGGGTGGCTCGTTCGAGCCTCCGTCCTTCCTGTCCAGAATGGGACCGGCCGCGCCGACCCCTCCCACCGCCAGTCCGCGAGGGGGGCGCTCGGTTGCCGCCGCCCCGCTGTGAGCGCCGGGCTCCTCACCCCCCGGCCCGCACTTGGTACGTTCCCGCCGCCGCTTCCATATTAGGCAACGGCGCGCGAGCCTAGGGGGCGTGGCCAGGGCCAGGGCCGCCCTGGGCGAGCGACGGGGGCCGGAAGGGGCGTGAGAGGTGCCTGGCTGCCGGAAGTGCCCCCCCGCGCCGTGTCAGTGGTAGCGGCGAGCGGCCCCCGCCCCCGCCGGAGGCCCGGCCCGTGTGTCAGCGCCCGCCGGCGGCGCCCCGTAAGCGGCCCCCCGCCCCCCCCCGGAGCCCCCCCGGAACCCCCCCGCCCAGCGGCCCCCCGCCCCTCTAGCCCGGCGGGGCCCCTCCCCGCCCAGCGGCCCCCCGCCCCTCTAGCCCGGCGGGGCCCCCCCCCCCGGCAGCCTCCCGCCCCTCTAGCCCGGCGGGGCCCCCCCCCCCGGCAGCCTCCCGCCCCTCTAGCCCGGCGGGGCCCCCCCCCCGGCAGCCTCCCGCCCCTCTAGCCCGGCGGGGCCCCCCCCCCGGCAGCCTCCCGCCCCTCTAGCCCGGCCGGGACCCCCCCCCCCGGCAGCCCCCCGCCCCTCTAGCCCGGCGGGGCCCCCCCCCCCTGGCAGCCTCCCGCCCCTCTAGCCCGGCCGGGACCCCCCCCCGGCAGCCCCCCGCCCCCTCTAGCCCGGCGGGGCCCCCCCCCCGGCAGCCTCCCGCCCCTCTAGCCCGGCGGGGCCCCCCCCCCGGCAGCCTCCCGCCCCTCTAGCCCGGCGGGGGCCCCCCCCCCCGGCAGCCTCCCGCCCCTCTAGCCCGGCGGGGCCCCCCCCCCGGCAGCCTCCCGCACCTCTAGCCCGGCGGGGCCCCCCCCCCTGGCAGCCCCCCGCCCCTCTAGCCCGGCGGGCCCCCCCCCTGGCAGCCCCCCGCCCCTCTAGCCCGGCGGGGCCCCCCCCCCGGCAGCCTCCCGCCCCTCTAGCCCGGCGGGGCCCCCCCCCGGCAGCCTCCCGCCCCTCTAGCCCGGCCGGGGCCCCCCGCCCCTCTAGCCCGGCGGGGGCCCCCCCCCCCCGGCAGCCCCCCGCCCCTCTAGCCCGGCGGGGCCCCCCCCCCCGGCAGCCCCCCCGCCCCTCTAGCCCGGCGGGGCCCCCCCCCCCGGCAGCCCCCCGCCCCTCTAGCCCGGCGGGGCCCCCCCCCCCGGCAGCCCCCCGCCCCTCTAGCCCGGCGGGGGCCCCCCCCCCCCGGCAGCCCCCCCGCCCCTCTAGCCCGGCGGGCCCCCCCCCCCCCGGCAGCCCCCGCCCCTCTAGCCCGGCGGGCCCCCCCCCCCCGGCAGCCCCCCGCCCCTCTAGCCCGGCGGGGCCCCCCCCCCGGCAGCCCCCCGCCCCTCTAGCCCGGCGGGGGCCCCCCCCCCGGCAGCCCCCCGCCCCTCTAGCCCGGCGGGGCCCCCCCCCCCCGGCAGCCCCCCGCCTCTCTAGCCCGGCGGGGCCCCCCCCCGGCAGCCCCCCGCCTCTCTAGCCCGGCGGGGCCCCCCCCCCGGCAGCCCCCCGCCTCTCTAGCCCGGCGGGGCCCCCCCCGCAGCGCCCGCCCCTCCAGCCCGGCTCCCCACGATGAGCGAGCTGAAGGACTGCCCGCTGCAGTTCCACGACTTCAAGTCGGTGGAGCACCCGAAGGCCTGCCCGCGCTACACGGCCGTGCTGGCCCGCTCAGAGGACGATGGCATCGGCATCGAGGAGCTTGACACGCTGCAGCTGGAGCTGGAGACGCTCTTGTCCTCGGCCAGCCGCAGGCTGCGGGTGCTGGAGGCCGAGACGCAGGTCAGGCTCCCCAGCTCCTGGGGCGGCGGCTGGAGTCCATCCGTTTGCCAAGGCCTGTCGGGGCCCAGGAGGGCAGGGCAGCCCCCCAATGCAAAGCTGCCCCCTTTGCGCACCGCCATTGGGGATTTGCCCATTCCGTGGTGCCGGCGCTGGACGGGCTGGCCCAGTGGGAATTGCACCACGGCAGTGAAATGGGAGGGGTGGTCCTTCCGCTGGTGGGGCTGAGCCGGGGCCGTGGCCAGGCCCTGTGCTATGCAGGACTCAGGCTGCATGAGGAACGCCCTGTGGGCCGAACAGGCTGGCTGCAGCATAGGCCTGCAGCAGGGTCCCCGCTCTGCGGGTTGGCCTGGCAACGAGGCCTCCTGGCTTGTGTCCTCTGTCCCTGGAATTGCTCCATACGGTGGGGAGCGCCAGGTTGGCCTAGGGATCCAGGTCCCCTCCGCCGCGGCACAACCCTGCTTGCTGCAGCCTGGCACCTCCTTCCCTTCCTTTCTTCTCCTCAGTGCTCCCTGAGCTTGAGGGGAGCCAGCCCAGGAGAAGGCGCCTGAGGGGACGGGCTGCGCCATGGTTGTTATAGGGAAGGGGCGGGGGATCCATAAAGAGCAGACAGTGCTCAACAAGGGCAAGGGGTTCAGTGGGAACTAGACCCTCTGCTTCCCCCAACTGGTTCTTGGCCGCACCCCTGGGGTGCCACTGAGGTGATGCTGAGCCGTGGGGGGCTGTGCCCCTGAGGTGATGCTGAGCCGTGGGGGGCTGTGCCCCTGAGGTGATGCTGAGCCGTTCTCTTTCAGATTTTGACCGACTGGCAGGACAAGAGGGGGACAAGCGGTTCCTGAAGCTGGGCAAGGAGCATGAACTGGTACCCCCGTGAAACATGGAAAGCCCAAGAAGCAGAAGCTAGAGGGGAAGGGTGGGCATGGCACAGGGCCTGGCCCAGGGCGGCCCAAATCCAAGAACCTCCAGCCCAAGATTCAAGAATATGAGTTTCCGGACGACCCTGTGGACGTGCCTCGGATCCCCAAAAATGACGCCCCAAATAGGTATGGAGGGGTCCAGCTGGGGCCGTGGGGGTTCCCAAGGAAACGACCTCATTTGCCTGGTGAGCAAAGCCCCCAGATGCAGGGCAAGGAGCAGTCGGGTCTCACCGCACTGTCCTCGGGCACGGAGCCCATCACCTGGGCACAGGGCAGCCACGCTCAGGTCAGCAGCTCTGCCCTTCCCTCTGCCGGCAGGTTCTGGGCCTCCGTTGAGCCCTACTGTGCTGACCTCACCAGCGAGGAGGTGCGGACCCTGGAGGAGCTGCTCAGGACCCCGGAGGATGAGGCTGAGCACTACAAGGTAAACACTGCAGCCCCGTGCCCACTCTGGGCGAGCGCTAGCCACAGAGACATCCTCCCCCGGCTCCAGGGGGTGCCGTGCCGTGAGGCACTCTCTGGTCCGTGTGGGGCGACTCGGGCGGAGGGCCCAGACTGACAGGTGGCTGGATACTCTGGGGTGTCTTGCTCTCCGTAAGCCCTGTGCTGCTGGGGCAGCAAAGCCGGTTACCCTGGGCTGGGCGTGCCGTGGAACAACAGCACCCATGTTCCTTTCATTTCCAGGCAGAAGTGATTCAGGCCCTGGGTATTTGGAAACTTGTCCCCTGCTCCAACACTTGGGCCTCCCGCTGCTTTCCAGGCCTAGTCCAATTGCCTGCTGCAGTGGGGCAGGAGACAGCAGCCTCCTTGCAGGCCAGCCCCATGCAGAGTGAGCCAGACCCCTGCATGTGGTGGGCTGCACCTTCCTTAGCCCTCTTTATCAGCAGCAGCGTGGGGCAAGAGGCAGCCGGTCCGCGAGGGGAGCTTGTTTTTAAACTGGCTCCCCCCATGGACCAGCTCCCGCCTGGCGCCCCATGCTGCTCCCTCTGATACAGCGGCTGCCGCCCTGCCCCCGGGGACTTCAGACCAGTCGACTCACCGATAGGTGTTTGTGAGGTTACTTGACTGGTCAACGAACCGATCTCGAACATCCCTGGAACAGACACCCTGCAAGGCGGTTCCTGTTAACTGCCACATGACAGTGCCTCTTCGTCTGCTTCATGCAGCTCCTGAAGTGGCACCTGGAGCTCCCGTTCGGAGGCCACTCCTGGGCAGCTGGTGCTTGGCATAGACTGGCACTCCCCGGGGGTGGCAGAGGCCTGTCCCACACACCCAGCAGCCCCACCTCTCAGGCAGACAGGCACATGCTGGCTGCTCTGCAGGAGAGCCGGGGCCCCTTCACCGAGTGGCTGAGACTCGGGTGAGACCTTGTGGGAAGCAGAAATCCAGAGGGCCAGGACCCCTCTGCCCCAAGTGCAGGAGTGAGAAAGCTCGTGCTGTCAGCTCCTGCCAGGAAGGCTGCAGCTGGCACCCCAGGTCCCAAGCTGGTCCCTTGGCATGTGCTGTGCTGTCAGCCACACCAGGGCTGTGCCGAAGGAGACGCTCCCCGTTCTTGTGTGCAGGGGCCGACCTCTGGCCAATTGCCCTGTGGTTCCTCCCGTCACCTGACAGCAGGCCGAGGGAGACCCCCAGCCCTCTGCCCTCTACCTTGGGAGGGTAAGGGCCGGGGCCACAGGCAGGCATTGCTGAAGGTGGGGCCCTCACAGGACATGCACCAGCTCCCTGCAGAGCCTGCTGGCACTATGTTATGCCCGGGGTGGGTGCAGGGTGCACACAGCCCTTCCCTGCCGCGGGGAGGTGCTGAGCCAGCTCCCTGTGCACTGTTGCAGATCCCGCCTCTGGGGAAGCATTACTCCCAGCGCTGGGCCCAGGAAGATCTGCTGGAAGAGCAGAAGGATGGAGCCCGGGCGGCAGCCGCTGCTGACAAAAAGAAAGGCGCACTGGGCCCGCTGACAGAGCTGGACACCAAAGGTTCCTCTGCGCCAGCATCGGGGGGCCATGGGGGGGGGGCGAGGAGGGGCCGGCGCGTCAGCTGCCCCAGCACGGAGGGACTGGTGTGGGGGAGGGCGAGAGTCGGAGAGCAGAGACTGCTTGCTGCAGCTGCCCCCAGCGCGGAGGGACTGGTGGGGGGGAGGGCGAGAGTCGGAGAGCAGAGACTGCTTGCTGCAGCTGCCCCGAGCACGGAGGGACTGGTGGGGGGGAGGGCGAGAGTCGGAGAGCAGAGGCTGCTTGCTGCAGCTGCCCCAGCACGGAGGGACCGGTGTGGGGGAGGGCGAGAGTCGGAGAGCAGAGACTGCTTGCTGCAGCTGCCCCCAGCGCGGAGGGACTGGTGGGGGGGAGGGCGAGAGTCGGAGAGCAGAGACTGCTTGCTGCAGCTGCCCCCAGCGCGGAGGGACTGGTGGGGGGGAGGGCGAGAGTCGGAGAGCAGAGGCTGCTTGCTGCAGCTGCCCCAGCACGGAGGGACTGGTGAGGGGGAGGGCGAGAGTCGGAGAGCAGAGACTGCTTGCTGCAGCTGCCCCCAGCACGGAGGGACTGGTGGGGGGGAGGGCGAGAGTCGGAGAGCAGAGACTGCTTGCTGCAGCTGCCCCCAGCACGGAGGGACTGGTGTGGGGGAGGGCGAGAGTCGGAGAGCAGAGACTGCTTGCTGCAGCTGCCCCCAGCACGGAGGGACCGGTGTGGGGGAGGGCGAGAGTCGGAGAGCAGAGGCTGCTTGCTGCAGCTGCCCCCAGCACGGAGGGACCGGTGGGGGGGAGGGCGAGAGTCGGAGAGCAGAGGCTGCTTGCTGCAGCTGCCCCCAGCACGGAGGGACCGGTGGGGGGGAGGGCGAGTGTCGGAGAGCAGAGACTGCTTGCTGCAGCTGCCCCAGCACGGAGGGACTGGTGGGGGGGAGGGCGAGAGTCGGAGAGCAGAGGCTGCTTGCTGCAGCTGCCCCAGCACGGAGGGACCGGTGGGGGGGAGGGCGAGAGTCGGAGAGCAGAGACTGCTTGCTGCAGCTGCCCCCAGCACGGAGGGACTGGTGGGGGGGAGGGCGAGAGTCGGAGAGCAGAGACTGCTTGCTGCAGCTGCCCCAGCGCGGAGGGACTGGTGGGGGGGAGGGCGAGAGTCGGAGAGCAGAGGCTGCTTGCTGCAGCTGCCCCCAGCACGGAGGGACTGGTGGGGGGGAGGGCGAGAGTCGGAGAGCAGAGGCTGCTTGCTGCAGCTTCCCCAGCACGGAGGGACTGGTGGGGGGGGAGGGCGAGAGTCGGAGAGCAGAGGCTGCTTGCTGCAGCTGCCCCAGCACGGAGGGACCGGTGTGGGGGAGGGCGAGAGTCGGAGAGCAGAGGCTGCTTGCTGCAGCTGCCCCCAGCACGGAGGGACCGGTGTGGGGGAGGGCGAGAGTCGGAGAGCAGAGACTGCTTGCTGCAGCTGCCCCCAGCGCGGAGGGACCGGTGTGGGGGAGGGCGAGAGTCGGAGAGCAGAGACTGCTTGCTGCAGCTGCCCCCAGCGCGGAGGGACCGGTGTGGGGGAGGGCGAGAGTCGGAGAGCAGAGACTGCTTGCTGCAGCTGCCCCCAGCGCGGAGGGACCGGTGTGGGGGAGGGCGAGAGTCGGAGAGCAGAGACTGCTTGCTGCAGCTGCCCCAGCACGGAGGGACCGGTGTGGGGGAGGGCGAGAGTCGGAGAGCAGAGGCTGCTTGCTGCAGCTGCCCCAGCACGGAGGGACCGGTGGGGGGGAGGGCGAGAGTCGGAGAGCAGAGGCTGCTTGCTGCAGCTGCCCCAGCACGGAGGGACCGGTGGGGGGGAGGGCGAGAGTCGGAGAGCAGAGGCTGCTTGCTGCAGCTGCCCCAGCACGGAGGGACCGGTGGGGGGGAGGGCGAGAGTCGGAGAGCAGAGGCTGCTTGCTGCAGCTGCCCCAGCACGGAGGGACCGGTGGGGGGGAGGGCGAGAGTCGGAGAGCAGAGGCTGCTTGCTGCAGCTGCCCCAGCACGGAGGGACCGGTGGGGGGGAGGGCGAGAGTCGGAGAGCAGAGGCTGCTTGCTGCAGCTGCCCCAGCGCGGAGGGACCGGTGGGGGGGAGGGCGAGAGTCGGAGAGCAGAGGCTGCTTGCTGCAGCTGCCCCAGCGCGGAGGGACCGGTGGGGGGGAGGGCGAGAGTCGGAGAGCAGAGGCTGCTTGCTGCAGCTGCCCCAGCGCGGAGGGACCGGTGGGGGGGAGGGCGAGAGTCGGAGAGCAGAGGCTGCTTGCTGCAGCTGCCCCAGCGCGGAGGGACCGGTGGGGGGGAGGGCGAGAGTCGGAGAGCAGAGACTGCTTGCTGCAGCTGCCCCAGCGCGGAGGGACCGGTGGGGGGGAGGGCGAGAGTCGGAGAGCAGAGGCTGCTTGCTGCAGCTGCCCCAGCGCGGAGGGACCGGTGTGGGGGAGGGCGAGAGTCGGAGAGCAGAGGCTGCTTGCTGCAGCTGCCCCCAGCGCGGAGGGACCGGTGTGGGGGAGGGCGAGAGTCGGAGAGCAGAGGCTGCTTGCTGCAGCTGCCCCCAGCACGGAGGGACCGGTGTGGGGGAGGGCGAGAGTCGGAGAGCAGAGGCTGCTTGCTGCAGCTGCCCCCAGCACGGAGGGACTGGTGTGGGGGAGGGCGAGAGTCGGAGAGCAGAGGCTGCTTGCTGCAGCTGCCCCAGCACGGAGGGACCGGTGTGGGGGAGGGCGAGAGTCGGAGAGCAGAGGCTGCTTGCTGCAGCTGCCCCAGCGCGGAGGGACTGGTGGGGGGGAGGGCGAGAGTCGGAGAGCAGAGGCTGCTTGCTGCAGCTGCCCCAGCGCGGAGGGACTGGTGGGGGGGAGGGCGAGAGTCGGAGAGCAGAGGCTGCTTGCTGCAGCTGCCCCAGCGCGGAGGGACTGGTGGGGGGGAGGGCGAGAGTCGGAGAGCAGAGGCTGCTTGCTGCAGCTTCCCCAGCGCGGAGGGACTGGTGGGGGGGAGGGCGAGAGTCGGAGAGCAGAGGCTGCTTGCTGCAGCTGCCCCAGCGCGGAGGGACTGGTGGGGGGGAGGGCGAGAGTTGGAGAGCAGAGGCTGCTTGCTGCAGCTGCCCCAGCACGGAGGGACTGGTGGGGGGGAGGGCGAGAGTCGGAGAGCAGAGGCTGCTTGCTGCAGCTGCCCCAGCACGGAGGGACCGGTGGGCGGGAGGGCGAGAGTCGGAGAGCAGAGACTGCTTGCTGCAGCTTCCCCAGCACGGAGGGACTGGTGGGGGGGAGGGCGAGAGTCGGAGAGCAGAGGCTGCTTGCTGCAGCTGCCCCAGCACGGAGGGACTGGTGGGGGGGAGGGCGAGAGTCGGAGAGCAGAGGCTGCTTGCTGCAGCTGCCCCCAGCACGGAGGGACTGGTGGGGGGGAGGGCGAGAGTCGGAGAGCAGAGGCTGCTTGCTGCAGCTTCCCCAGCACGGAGGGACTGGTGGGGGGGAGGGCGAGAGTCGGAGAGCAGAGGCTGCTTGCTGCAGCTGCCCCAGCACGGAGGGACCGGTGGGGGGGAGGGCGAGAGTCGGAGAGCAGAGGCTGCTTGCTGCAGCTGCCCCAGCACGGAGGGACCGGTGTGGGGGAGGGCGAGAGTCGGAGAGCAGAGGCTGCTTGCTGCAGCTGCCCCCAGCGCGGAGGGACCGGTGTGGGGGAGGGCGAGAGTCGGAGAGCAGAGACTGCTTGCTGCAGCTGCCCCCAGCGCGGAGGGACCGGTGTGGGGGAGGGCGAGAGTCGGAGAGCAGAGACTGCTTGCTGCAGCTGCCCCCAGCGCGGAGGGACCGGTGTGGGGGAGGGCGAGAGTCGGAGAGCAGAGACTGCTTGCTGCAGCTGCCCCAGCACGGAGGGACCGGTGGGGGGGAGGGCGAGAGTCGGAGAGCAGAGGCTGCTTGCTGCAGCTGCCCCAGCACGGAGGGACCGGTGGGGGGGAGGGCGAGAGTCGGAGAGCAGAGGCTGCTTGCTGCAGCTGCCCCAGCGCGGAGGGACCGGTGGGGGGGAGGGCGAGAGTCGGAGAGCAGAGGCTGCTTGCTGCAGCTGCCCCAGCGCGGAGGGACCGGTGGGGGGGAGGGCGAGAGTCGGAGAGCAGAGGCTGCTTGCTGCAGCTGCCCCAGCGCGGAGGGACCGGTGTGGGGGAGGGCGAGAGTCGGAGAGCAGAGGCTGCTTGCTGCAGCTGCCCCAGCGCGGAGGGACCGGTGGGGGGGAGGGCGAGAGTCGGAGAGCAGAGGCTGCTTGCTGCAGCTGCCCCAGCGCGGAGGGACCGGTGGGGGGGAGGGCGAGAGTCGGAGAGCAGAGGCTGCTTGCTGCAGCTGCCCCAGCGCGGAGGGACCGGTGGGGGGGAGGGCGAGAGTCGGAGAGCAGAGGCTGCTTGCTGCAGCTGCCCCAGCGCGGAGGGACCGGTGGGGGGGAGGGCGAGAGTCGGAGAGCAGAGGCTGCTTGCTGCAGCTGCCCCAGCGCGGAGGGACCGGTGGGGGGGAGGGCGAGAGTCGGAGAGCAGAGGCTGCTTGCTGCAGCTGCCCCAGCGCGGAGGGACCGGTGGGGGGGAGGGCGAGAGTCGGAGAGCAGAGGCTGCTTGCTGCAGCTGCCCCAGCACGGAGGGACCGGTGGGGGGGAGGGCGAGAGTCGGAGAGCAGAGGCTGCTTGCTGCAGCTGCCCCAGCACGGAGGGACCGGTGGGGGGGAGGGCGAGAGTCGGAGAGCAGAGGCTGCTTGCTGCAGCTGCCCCAGCACGGAGGGACCGGTGGGGGGGAGGGCGAGAGTCGGAGAGCAGAGGCTGCTTGCTGCAGCTGCCCCAGCGCGGAGGGACCGGTGGGGGGGAGGGCGAGAGTCGGAGAGCAGAGGCTGCTTGCTGCAGCTGCCCCAGCACGGAGGGACCGGTGGGGGGGAGGGCGAGAGTCGGAGAGCAGAGGCTGCTTGCTGCAGCTGCCCCCAGCACGGAGGGACCGGTGGGGGGGAGGGCGAGAGTCGGAGAGCAGAGGCTGCTTGCTGCAGCTGCACCAGCGCGGAGGGACCGGTGTGGGGGGAGGGCGAGAGTCGGAGAGCAGAGGCTGCTTGCTGCAGCTGCCCCCAGCGCGGAGGGACCGGTGGGGGGGAGGGCGAGAGTCGGAGAGCAGAGGCTGCTTGCTGCAGCTGCCCCAGCGCGGAGGGACCGGTGGGGGGGAGGGCGAGAGTCGGAGAGCAGAGGCTGCTTGCTGCAGCTGCCCCAGCGCGGAGGGACCGGTGTGGGGGAGGACGAGAGTCGGAGAGCAGAGGCTGCTTGCTGCAGCTGCCCCAGCGCGGAGGGACCGGTGTGGGGGAGGACGAGAGTCGGAGAGCAGAGGCTGCTTGCTGCAGCTGCCCCAGCACGGAGGGACCGGTGGGGGGGAGGGCGAGAGTCGGAGAGCAGAGACTGCTTGCTGCAGCTGCCCCAGCACGGAGGGACCGGTGTGGGGGAGGGCGAGAGTCGGAGAGCAGAGGCTGCTTGCTGCAGCTGCCCCAGCGCGGAGGGACTGGTGGGGGGGAGGGCGAGAGTCCGAGAGCAGAGGCTGCTTGCTGCAGCTGCCCCAGCGCGGAGGGACCGGTGGGGGGGAGGGCGAGAGTCGGAGAGCAGAGGCTGCTTGCTGCAGCTGCCCCAGCACGGAGGGACTGGTGTGGGGGAGGGCGAGAGTCGGAGAGCAGAGGCTGCTTGCTGCAGCTGCCCCCAGCACGGAGGGACCGGTGTGGGGGAGGGCGAGAGTCGGAGAGCAGAGGCTGCTTGCTGCAGCTGCCCCCAGCACGGAGGGACCGGTGTGGGGGAGGGCGAGAGTCGGAGAGCAGAGGCTGCTTGCTGCAGCTGCCCCCAGCACGGAGGGACTGGTGGGGGGGAGGGCGAGAGTCGGAGAGCAGAGGCTGCTTGCTGCAGCTGCCCCAGCGCGGAGGGACTGGTGTGGGGGAGGGCGAGAGTCGGAGAGCAGAGGCTGCTTGCTGCAGCTGCCCCAGCGCGGAGGGACCGGTGGGGGGGAGGGCGAGAGTCGGAGAGCAGAGACTGCTTGCTGCAGCTGCCCCAGCACGGAGGGACTGGTGTGGGGGAGGGCGAGAGTCGGAGAGCAGAGGCTGCTTGCTGCAGCTTCCCCAGCACGGAGGGACCGGTGTGGGGGAGGGCGAGAGTCGGAGAGCAGAGGCTGCTTGCTGCAGCTTCCCCAGCACGGAGGGACCGGTGGGGGGGAGGGCGAGAGTCGGAGAGCAGAGGCTGCTTGCTGCAGCTGCCCCAGCACGGAGGGACCGGTGGGGGGGAGGGCGAGAGTCGGAGAGCAGAGGCTGCTTGCTGCAGCTGCCCCAGCACGGAGGGACTGGTGGGGGGGAGGGCGAGAGTCGGAGAGCAGAGGCTGCTTGCTGCAGCTTCCCCAGCACGGAGGGACCGGTGGGGGGGAGGGCGAGAGTCGGAGAGCAGAGGCTGCTTGCTGCAGCTGCCCCCAGCGCGGAGGGACCGGTGGGGGGGAGGGCGAGAGTCGGAGAGCAGAGGCTGCTTGCTGCAGCTGCCCCAGCACGGAGGGACCGGTGTGGGGGAGGGCGAGAGTCGGAGAGCAGAGGCTGCTTGCTGCAGCTGCCCCAGCACGGAGGGACTGGTGTGGGGGAGGGCGAGAGTCGGAGAGCAGAGGCTGCTTGCTGCAGCTGCCCCAGCGCGGAGGGACTGGTGTGGGGGAGGGCGAGAGTCGGAGAGCAGAGGCTGCTTGCTGCAGCTGCCCCAGCACGGAGGGACCGGTGGGGGGGAGGGCGAGAGTCGGAGAGCAGAGGCTGCTTGCTGCAGCTGCCCCAGCACGGAGGGACCGGTGGGGGGGAGGGCGAGAGTCGGAGAGCAGAGGCTGCTTGCTGCAGCTGCCCCCAGCACGGAGGGACTGGTGGGGGGGAGGGCGAGAGTCGGAGAGCAGAGGCTGCTTGCTGCAGCTGCCCCAGCGCGGAGGGACCGGTGGGGGGGGAGGGCGAGAGTCGGAGAGCAGAGGCTGCTTGCTGCAGCTGCCCCCAGCACGGAGGGACTGGTGGGGGGGAGGGCGAGAGTCGGAGAGCAGAGGCTGCTTGCTGCAGCTGCCCCCAGCACGGAGGGACCGGTGGGGGGGGAGGGCGAGAGTCGGAGAGCAGAGGCTGCTTGCTGCAGCTGCCCCAGCACGGAGGGACCGGTGGGGGGGGAGGGCGAGAGTCGGAGAGCAGAGGCTGCTTGCTGCAGCTGCCCCAGCACGGAGGGACCGGTGGGGGGGAGGGCGAGAGTCGGAGAGCAGAGGCTGCTTGCTGCAGCTGCCCCAGCACGGAGGGACTGGTGTGGGGGAGGGCGAGAGTCGGAGAGCAGAGGCTGCTTGCTGCAGCTGCCCCAGCGCGGAGGGACCGGTGGGGGGGAGGGCGAGAGTCGGAGAGCAGAGGCTGCTTGCTGCAGCTGCCCCAGCACGGAGGGACCGGTGGGGGGGAGGGCGAGAGTCGGAGAGCAGAGGCTGCTTGCTGCAGCTGCCCCCAGCACGGAGGGACTGGTGGGGGGGAGGGCGAGAGTCGGAGAGCAGAGGCTGCTTGCTGCAGCTGCCCCAGCGCGGAGGGACCGGTGGGGGGGAGGGCGAGAGTCGGAGAGCAGAGGCTGCTTGCTGCAGCTGCCCCAGCACGGAGGGACCGGTGTGGGGGAGGGCGAGAGTCGGAGAGCAGAGGCTGCTTGCTGCAGCTGCCCCCAGCGCGGAGGGACTGGTGGGGGGGAGGGCGAGAGTCGGAGAGCAGAGGCTGCTTGCTGCAGCTTCCCCAGCACGGAGGGACCGGTGGGGGGGAGGGCGAGAGTCGGAGAGCAGAGGCTGCTTGCTGCAGCTTCCCCAGCGCGGAGGGACTGGTGGGGGGGAGGGCGAGAGTCGGAGAGCAGAGGCTGCTTGCTGCAGCTGCCCCAGCGCGGAGGGACCGGTGGGGGGGAGGGCGAGAGTCGGAGAGCAGAGGCTGCTTGCTGCAGCTGCCCCAGCACGGAGGGACCGGTGGGGGGGAGGGCGAGAGTCGGAGAGCAGAGGCTGCTTGCTGCAGCTGCCCCCAGCACGGAGGGACTGGTGGGGGGGAGGGCGAGAGTCGGAGAGCAGAGGCTGCTTGCTGCAGCTGCCCCAGCGCGGAGGGACCGGTGGGGGGGGAGGGCGAGAGTCGGAGAGCAGAGACTGCTTGCTGCAGCTGCCCCCAGCACGGAGGGACCGGTGGGGGGGAGGGCGAGAGTCGGAGAGCAGAGGCTGCTTGCTGCAGCTGCCCCAGCACGGAGGGACCGGTGTGGGGGAGGGCGAGAGTCGGAGAGCAGAGGCTGCTTGCTGCAGCTGCCCCCAGCGCGGAGGGACTGGTGGGGGGGAGGGCGAGAGTCGGAGAGCAGAGGCTGCTTGCTGCAGCTTCCCCAGCACGGAGGGACCGGTGGGGGGGAGGGCGAGAGTCGGAGAGCAGAGGCTGCTTGCTGCAGCTTCCCCAGCGCGGAGGGACTGGTGGGGGGGAGGGCGAGAGTCGGAGAGCAGAGGCTGCTTGCTGCAGCTGCCCCAGCGCGGAGGGACCGGTGGGGGGGAGGGCGAGAGTCGGAGAGCAGAGGCTGCTTGCTGCAGCTGCCCCAGCACGGAGGGACTGGTGGGGGGGAGGGCGAGAGTCGGAGAGCAGAGGCTGCTTGCTGCAGCTGCCCCCAGCACGGAGGGACTGGTGGGGGGGAGGGCGAGAGTCGGAGAGCAGAGGCTGCTTGCTGCAGCTGCCCCAGCGCGGAGGGACCGGTGGGGGGGAGGGCGAGAGTCGGAGAGCAGAGACTGCTTGCTGCAGCTGCCCCCAGCGCGGAGGGACTGGTGGGGGGGAGGGCGAGAGTCGGAGAGCAGAGGCTGCTTGCTGCAGCTGCCCCAGCACGGAGGGACCGGTGGGGGGGAGGGCGAGAGTCGGAGAGCAGAGGCTGCTTGCTGCAGCTGCCCCCAGCACGGAGGGACCGGTGGGGGGGAAGGCGAGAGTCGGAGAGCAGAGGCTGCTTGCTGCAGCTGCCCCAGCACGGAGGGACCGGTGTGGGGGAGGGCGAGAGTCGGAGAGCAGAGGCTGCTTGCTGCAGCTGCCCCCAGCCCCTAGCTTTGCTCTCCCCTCCCCGACTCTGCTCACCACTCTCCACTCGCCTCCCTCCCCCCAGATGTGGATGCCCTGCTGAAGAAGTCGGAGTCCCAGCAGGAGCAGCCCGAGGACGGCTGCCCCTTTGGGCCCTTGACCCAGCGCCTCCTGCAGGCACTGGTGGAGGTGAGTGAGGCTCCGGGGCAGCCCGCGACCCCCCTCTGTGAGGCCCAGGTCCCAGCTGCTCAGCACTGACCCGCCCTCTCCCCGGCTGCTAGGAGAACATCATCTCGCCCGTTGAGGAGGCCCCGATCCCTGAGCTGGCAGGAGCTGATGGTGCTGGGACGTCGCCCCGCAGCCAGAACAAGCCCTTCAGGTGAGCAGCCCCAGGCCGCCAGCAGCCAGCA
Organism: Pelodiscus sinensis; assembly: GCF_049634645.1. Taxonomy (NCBI): domain Eukaryota; kingdom Metazoa; phylum Chordata; order Testudines; family Trionychidae; genus Pelodiscus; species Pelodiscus sinensis. Next base: position 118,262 of record NW_027465905.1, read on the forward strand.
CACTCCTGCCCAGCTCCCAGTGTACCCGGAGTGGGCGTTCAGGGCTGGGGGAAGAGCATGAGAACAACCAGGCTGGGTCTGCCCTCAGTGGCCAGGTGCCCCGAAAGGAAGGAACAGAACAAGGATCCAGCAAGCAATCCCTCCCATTGCCCATTCCCTGCTCTGGGGACCCCCGTCCCTCCCACCCTGGCTAATAGCCATTGACGGGCCTTTCCTCCAGGCTTTAGAATCCTAGGGCCGGAAGAGACCTCAGGAGTCACTGAGTCCAGCCCCCTGCCCAAAACAGGACCAGATCTATTTTGAACCCTGTTAAAGTCCTGGTCTTCAATATCCTCTGGCAAGTGTGGAAGTCCAATGGTAGCGAGGAAAATCGAAAGGAGCATAAACACTGCCAAATGGAGTGTAAAATGCAATAAGAAAAGCCAAAAAGGAGTTTGAAGAACAGCGAGCCAAAAACTCCCAAGGTAATAACAAAATGTTTAAGTCCGTCAGAAGCAGGAAGCCTGCTAAGCAGCCAGTGGGGCCCCTGGACGATCGAGATACAAAAGGACACTTAGAGACAATAGTCATTGCGGAGAAACTAAAGGAATTCTTTGCTTCGGTCTTCACGGCTGAGGATGTTGGGGAGATTCCCAACCCTGACCCGACCTTCGTAGATGACAAATCTGAGGATTTGTCACAAATTGAAGTGTCATTAGAGGAGGTTTTGGAATTAATTGATAAACGTCACAGTAACCCAGTCACCGGGACCAGATGGCATCACCCAAGGGTTCTGAAAGAACTCAGATGGGAAATTGCAGAACTATTAACTAGGGTTTGTAACCTACCCTTTAAATCAACTTCTGTACCCAATGACTGGAAGACAGCTAATGTAACACCAATATTTAAAAAGGGCTCTAGAGGCGATCCCAGCAATTACAGACATGTCAGGACCAGGCATATTAGTTGAAACAATAGTGAAGAATAAAATTCAGACACATAGAAGAACATAATTTGTTGGGCAAAAGTCAGCATGGGTTTTGTAAAGGGAAATCATGTCTTACGAATCTGTTAGAGTTCTTTGAAGGGGTTAACAAACATATGGACAAGGGGGATCCAGTAGATATAATGTACTTAGATTTCCAGAAAGCCTTTGACAAGGTCCCTCACCAAAGGCTCTTACATAAATTAAGTTGTTATGGGATAAGAGAGAAGATCTTTTCAGGGACTGAGAACTGGTTAAAAGACAGGAAGCAAAGGGTAGGAATAAATGCTAAGTTTTCAGAATGGAGAGGGGTAACTAGTGGTGTCCCCCAAGGGTCAGTCCTGGGACCAATCCTATTCAACTTATTCATAAATGATCTGGGGAAAGGGGTAAACAGTGAGGTGGCAAAGTTTGCAGATGATACTAAACTGCTCAAGATAGTTAAGACCAAAGCAGACTGTGAAGAACTTCACAAAGATCTCACCAAACTGAGTGATTGGGCAACAAAATGGCAAATGAAATGTAATGTGGATAAATGTAAAGCAATGCACATTGGTAAAAATAACCCCAACTAGACATTTAATATGATGGGGGCTAATTTAGCTACAACTAATCAGGAAAGAGATCTTGGAATCATCGTGGCTAGTTCTCTGAAGACGTCCATGCAGTGTGCAGTGTCAGTCAAAAAAGCAAACAGGATGTTAGGAATCATTAAAAAAGGGATAGAGAATAAGATGGAGAATATCTTCTTGCCCTTATTTAAATCCATGGGACACCCACATCTGGAATACTGCGGACAGATGTGGTCTCATCTCAAAAAAATATACTGGCATTAGAAAAGGTTCAGAGAAGGGCAACTAAAATGAGGGGTTTGGAACGGTGTCCGTATGCGTAGAGATTAGAGACTAGGACTTTTCAGCTCGGAAAAGAGGAGACTGAGGGGGGATATGATGGGGTCTATACAATCATGAGTGGTGTGGAGAAAGTGAATAAGGAAAAGTTATTTACTTGTTCCCATAATATAAGAACTAGGGGCCACCAAATGAAACTAATGGGCAGTGGGTTTAAAACAAATAAAAGGAAGTTCTTCACACAGCGCAGTGCCAACCTGTGGAACTCCTTGCCTGAGGAGGTGTGAAGGCTAGAACTAGAACAGGGTTTAAAAGAGAACTAGATAAATCCATGGAGGTTCAGTCCCTTAATGGCTATTAGCCAAGCTGGGTAGGAATGGTGTCCCTAAACTCTTGTTTGTCAGAGGGTGGAGATGGATGGCAGGAGAGAGACCGCTGGATCATTCCCTGAAACAAAAGACAGGAGAAAGCAAGACCAGACTAACACCGCTACATCTCTATTACTATGGATCGTTACCTGTTGGATTCACTCCCTCTGCGGCACCCGGCATTGGCCGCTGTCGGCAGACAGGGTGCTGGGCTGGATGGGCCTTTGGTCTGACCCAGTCTGGCCGCTCTGATGTTCTAAGGAGTTCCACAGGTTGACTCTGCACTCTGTGAAGAAAAACTTCCATTTGTTTTAAACCTGCTACCTATTCATTTCATTGGCACCCTAGTTCTTGTGCTAATGTAACCCACAAGCCTACTGAGTGTGGTGCATTGTCCCACGGAGTGGCACTTATTCTCTCTCTCTGTAAGTGGTCTAAGCTTGTTCTACAGCCTTGCCTGAGAGCCAGCTGGCTTTTCGCTCAGCCACAGAGGCTCATGCGCTGAGCTCCGGAGGGCCCAGGCTGGGTTCTGTTAGAAGGCGTGAACAGCGCTTCCTTATGTGCTTTGCTCACACCAGGCATGGTTTTATGGAGCTCTCTCTGGGGATGGAGGCGACTGTCGACGAGCTGATAAGCATGTGCTCATTGGGTAGTCGAGTAGGAACGTGACCAGTCACCATCCCATCTGCCCGCCCTCCTCTGCCTTTATCAGAGAGAGGCAGCGAGGGGGGAGCAGGAGCCAGTGCTTGGGGGGTTAAGCTAGTTTCCCCCCAGCACCATTTCCAGGGGAGCAGGAGAGGCAGAGGGCAGTGGCAGCAGAGTCCCCACTGCCAGTGCTTCTCCTTTGGAATGTGCTTTCCCTGGGGGGCTCTTGTGCCTGTCAAAGACAGAAAGGCTGCAGGGGCAGGGTCTCCAGGAGTCCCCACTTCCTCCTGCTCTCTGCCGCACCCTCCCCTTGTGGCTTCTAGGAGAGGTAGCAGGGGTGGGGGTGGTGGTGCTGGGGGGAGCCAGCACCCCCAGGCTCCATCACGGGCAGCAGGCGGGCACAGGGAGGCTGCTGCGAAGATGGGGCCCCTGCAGAGTGGGGCCGTTGCCACCAAGCAGCCCCTGTTGTTGTTGGCCAGGGCTGGTCCGGTGAGCCGGGGCTCTGGGACTCCGAGCAGTCCTGGCTCACGCTCAGCGCTGCGCCTCTGCCTCTTAAAGCGCCCGGCGGCTCTGACTATGTTGGAGCCCGGCATCCTGGAGCCGGGTCTGCGCATTCCCAGCTCGAGTTGGCTCCTGGAGCGACCCCTGGTATGGGTATGGCTCCACACAGCGGAGCTCGGTTCCGACTGTACGATCGGTCACTGATCACACCGACTGTAGGGTTAGCCCACTAATCCTGCTTGAACGTCCGTAGCTCTGCCACATCCCCCTCAGTCATCTCTTCTCTAAGCTGAAAAGTCCCAGTCTTCTCTCTCTCCAGATGGGACCCATCCAACCCCTCAGTGTGCTGCTGCCCTTTTCTGAACCTTTTCCAGTGCTCAGGTACCTGTGTTGAGATAAGCTGACCACATCTGCAGCCAGTGTTGAAGATGTGGGTGTCCCATGGATTGTGATAGAACCAGTAGGGTATGTTCTGCCTTCTCGAGCCATTTCTCGATACTAGGACTGGTGGAAGGAGCCACGAAAGGTCGAATCCAGCCCCAGCACTTGGCAGGCGCTTTGACAGCTGTTTGTCTAACCAGGTGGGCAAAAGGGCCCTCAAAAACTGAGGAAAGCGGCTCTTGCGCACGAGGGTTTTTTGCACAAAAAGGAGCGGATACAGCGCTCGCTTTAGCGCAAAAACGGCTGCTCCTTACGTATGCAAATGAAGTGTGGTGATAGTCCACGCCGGGCTTCATTTGCATATGCTTTTCCGCAAGAAGGCTCTAGTATAGATGTAACCTCGGTGTGGGGGCAGGGAGTGAGAGACTTCACATGCTCCCCCTCCCCAGGCCCTGAGTGACCTGGGGGCGGCAGGGGGATCATGCAAAGTCTTCTCCCATCCTCTGGGGCACAGGTGCCTAGACAGAATCACCAGCTGTTCAGAACAGCTGATGGTGTTCTCTAGTGGGGGCAAAAGTTCCCCCATACCCAGACCAGTGAGGGTCTGTGGGTGGCGAAGCATGGAAGTGTCCTGGTTAAAATGCAGTTAATTGACTAGTTGACTAGTCGGTGGAATTTCCATCGACTAGTCGATAGGCATTTTCACATTCCTCCTTTGAGATGTACAAGAGCCCCCCTGGGGAAGTCCCGCTGACTCCAGGCTGCGTGCTGGTGCCTGCTTTGAAATGCACTAGAGTCCTGAGCGGGGGCTCTTGTGCGTTTCAAAGCCATGGAGCCCGAGGTCAGCAGGGGACTCCCCAGTTGACCCCAGGCTCCACTATGCCTTTGAAAGGTGGGGAAGCCGCTGCACAGCTGAGACTGCCCCTTTGAAACGCCACCTTGGGTTACCCCTCCCCTCCACCTCTATCTACTGCCAGATGGTTACATAGCTACTGCAAAGTGACATATCAATAAGCATAAGCAGAGCAATGCATGAGAGAGTAATAGGCACTTAGAAATGCTCATGCCCCTTCAGTCTGCGGGGAGTCCCGTTCCTGTCACCTTGCACCAGACCGCAGTGGATGTGCTCCAGCTGGGGGAATCCAGGGCATCCTTCAAGGTCTAGGTCCCTGGTGAGACTCACTGGACCGAGGATTCCCTACAGTAATTACACTACATTTGTTTACGGGTGTGCGCATACTGGCTCAACCCCATTCTTATCACTTATGAGCTGAGACCGAGGCCAAACTTGATTTCCCAGCTCAAGGCATGGGTTAAAGCTGATAAAGCCAAGCTGCTGTTTGCATTTGCAGACTCCAGTCCTGTGTACTGCTAGGATGGAAACTTCCATCCCCGGCCTGCTGAACTGCAGGCCCACATATGACTTTGTGGCCCCCTATTGCTCCAAAAATTAATTAGTGGAAGTTCATTGAAATTGTTTGAGCTGGTAATCGCAAGTCATGTCGACCAGGCTCTCATAATCTTGATCTGATAAGCCACATGGCTTGGCTGCTGTTAACCATGGATTTCTCTTCCAAGAATTGTCATTTGTGGGAGGAAAGTATAAAAGAGAGGGGTGCCAGTCGGTGCTGGACTAAGTCACTGCCACTGTCTTCAAGGATGGAAGCGGTTTCAAAGTCATTCAGCGTAGGAAAACCGTCAAGTTCTCTTCTTCTGCGACTGATGCCCAAAGTTCTAGTGTCCTCAGTAGTGATGAAATTGTATCTTTTTATGGTGAAAATGTTCTTCTTTCTTCCTTGCTGTGACGCTAACTTCCAAACTGATGAGAAGTCCTGTGGCCCCTTGGAGAGGAATGAAAATACGGTATATAGGTCGTTCACGAGCTTTTGGGGGCACAACTCACTTCCTCAGATGAGCCTGATTAACTTCATTCCGCTTGGAGACTGTACCTGCAAGATACACAAGTCTCCGCAGCCACAGATGGGGTCACTGGTGCCGGCCTCGCCCCCGGGGACCACAGACTAGCCCACTAGCCGCTAGGAATTCACGAGGTTGCTCGACCAGTCAGTTAACCGGTACTCACACACCTACTCCGACGCAGCTCAGGCTCACCAGCACTTTCCTGCCTCCCCGTGCGGAGGGAGCGCTGGGTGCTGCTGCTTGCACCGTGTGGGCTAGTCTCTCCGTCATCAGCAACTGGCGCTGCCCTGTCCAGACGCTTTAAATGGCAAGGCCTTGTCTGTGGGAAAACCCCGCGGCTCAGCTTGAGTCGCGGTGCAGCTGGGGCCCGGCTGCTGCCACTGTGCAGTCAGCGCGTTGTGCCTCGTTCAGACACGGCAGCATCTCCCCCGGTCGTACTGCTCCACAAGTCAGTCCCACTGATGCCCCGTCAGGCAGTGGACTCCTGCAGCTGCAGAGACTATGCATCACTCCACGGCAGTGGAGAAAGTGGCTCTTCTCAATGGCAGCAGCAAGAGCTCAGACGTGACACGTCAGTCTGGCGTGGCAGTGGCACGGCTTCCGCTTTTCTACTAGCTTGCTGTGACGATTCTGCAATCTCACATGCTTCTCCGCTGGGTGCAAGCCGGTACCTCGCTGGGCAGGGCACTTCTCTTGCGTGTTCACTGCCTGATGTAGCGATGTTCATCATCACACAGCATTTACTAGTTGAAACTGCGCTAAGCTTTCGCTTGAAAAAAACGCCTTTGTCTTTGTGATCAGAATGATTTGTTTCTAAATACCTGCTAAACTACAAAGGCCTCAGGGAACTACTGGAAAGTACAGCACACGCTGCGCATCGGGGGCAGAGTACGCCCAAGAGGCCAGTAACTCGCATCGTACTTGCATTTCTTGTTGCCTGCTGCTAATCCGGTGGCTGGAGTAGTTTCCTCTTGGACTGCTCCCTTCCTGGTTTTTCAGTCACGAGCGGCTGTGAGTGTCTCCTTGTCCTGTCCCAAGAGTTTGCTCATTTGGTCCAGCCGAAGACTGATTGTTAAAAGCCAAGTTTCTCCTTTTTAGCCACTCGTCCATGGAGACTGTGCTTGGTAGAGGTAGGCAGCGACGTACTGCGAACAGACTCGGTGTGAAGAGTCTGTCCTGCAACAGGCCACGGGCTGAAGGAAGCAGGAGATAAACTCTTGACCCCTGGGCTTGTGAAGAGCTAGACCAGACGTTTCACGTGTCACTGAGTCGGCCTCGCGCCGCTAGGCTGTTTTGTCTAGAAACAGTCGTCTCTGTTCTGGTTTCCCCATACAACTACCATGAATATTTCCTAGTGGCGCTCCTGGATCCATTGCATGGAGCCCCAGGGTTCCGCGGAGCACGCGTATGGACGGGGTTCGCCAGCTGCACTGTCCGGTGTTCTGTGCACGCGCAGATCGCCCGAACCCGGCTCTCGCCACGGGGCAGTAGATTGCGTAGACTGGCGAGCCCTGTGTATGGATAAGGAGGCCACGTGATACCGTGAAGCAGGGCTATCAACACGCGGCCCGTTTGGTTGTGGCCCGCGGGCGGGAGCCAAAACCAAAAAGTCGCCAATAGAATGGCCTTCTGCTGAGATGCTGTAGTAGTTCAGTCCCTGGACTGTCCTTGCTCATTGCAAGTGCTGTCCTTTGGGTGGAAATGGGGTCAGTGTTGCATTATATTAATAGCAGCAGAACTGACTTCAATGGGGCCAGCGTGTTGTGTAGCCTTGCCTTGATCTTTGAATTCATGCCTGGTGGTGTGAAAGGAGCTATTTGCCTAGATTTGCATGTCTATGCAACCACACTTAAGTTGCGGTCCTTGGCATGTGCTGTAAGTATCACTGCGGCCCCTGAGGCGTCCGAAGTTAAGTAATCCTGCAGGAAAGCATTGATACAGAAGTCTAGGTATACCCCATCTACCGCTTCTCCCTTATCTGTCAGGTTGGTTCATTATCTTCCAGGTGTTTGCAGATGAATTACTTGCTCCATTCTCTTCCCTGGCCCAGAGTTAAACTGACTGGTCTGGAGTTTCCTGGGTTGTTCTTATTTCCCTTTTTATAGATGGGCACTAGATTTGCCCTTTTCCAGTCTCCCGGAATCTCTCCTCGCTTCCGTGACTTTCCACAGATGCTGGATAAAGGCTCAATCAGCTCCTGCCGTATTCTAGGTGCGTTCCATCAGGCCTGGGGACTTGAAGACATCTAACTTGTCTAAATAACTTTGAACTTCTGAACCTCCTCCTTTTCTCCAGCCTTCACTGCGCTAGGTGTCCAGTCACCACCACCCTTCTTGGCTGAGCGCCACTGTTCCATCTACCGCTGCGTGGATGTTTTCAGAGAACTAGCCACCCTGACTGCACAGCTCTCCCTTGGGAGGTGACAGCTGATTTGACCCCTCCAGTGGGCGTTACTTTGCATTTCAGAGCATCGACTTTCATCGGCCATTCTGTCGTGTGAGCTCATTTTGAAGCTCTTCGCCGTGTGCTTGGGACCGAACTGGCTCGAGCACTTCGGTGTCATCCGCAGACTTTGCCACCTCCCTTTGCTGCTTTTCCCAGATCATTTCTCAGTTGAACAGCACGGCCCCAGGACAGACCCCGTGGGGGCAGGCCACTAGCCACCTCTCTGCACTCAGAAAACTGACCAGTGATCCCCACCCCCCGTTTCCTGTCTTAGCCAGTTCCCAGCCCCCGCCAGGCCCTTCCTGCTTCTCCCACCGCTGCTTCCTTTGCGGCAGAGGCGCCCTGGCACCCCACAGCCACCAGCCACATGCTCGGTGCCTCAGTTCTGGGAGGAGCCAGGAAGCAGCCTCTCTCCTCACATCAGCTCCTTGGGGAATTGTTGGGGGAAGCTCCCAGGGCAGGGACTGGAGGCGCCGGCCGCCGCGGGAGAGTTTGGGCTGGCGCTCTGGCTGGGCGGGGCTGGAAGCAGCCAGCCGGGGGTGAGCGCCAGGTGGGTTCTCAGTGCCTCCTCTGTGGAGTGAGGGCCAGTCCTGCCTGCCCGAGGGATGGGGGTGGCCCTCTGCTGCGTGGGCAGGCTGTGCTGCTGCAGTACCCGGGGTGGGGGGCTGCTGGGGACTCAGACGCACTCTCCTGTGCCCCCTGCAGCGTGCCCCACACCAAGTCGCTGGAGGGGCGGCTCAAAGAGGAGCTGATTGCCCAAGGCCTGCTGGAGTCCGAGGAGCGGGCCCCTGAGGACGCGGAGGACGAGGTGCTGGCGGAGCTGCGCAAGAGGCAGGCCGAGCTGAAGGCGCTCAGCGCTCACAACCGGGCCAAGAAGCAGGAGCTGCTCAGGTGCGTGTGGGGCTGGAGGTGCTGCCTGGGGGCCGGGCCGCTGCTCACAGCGCTGCCTCTCCCCAGGCTGGCCAAGCAGGAGCTGCTCTGGTGCGTGTGGGGCTGGAGGTGCTGCCTGGGGGCCGGGCCGGGCTGCTGCTCACAGCCCGGCCTCTCCCCAGGCTGGCCAAGCAGGAGCTGCTCTGGTGCGTGTGGGGCTGGAGGTGCTGCCTGGGGGCCGGGCCGGGCCAGGCCGCTGCTCACAGCCCTGCCTCTCCCCAGGCTGGCCAAGCAGGAGCTGGACCGGCAGGTTCTGCGGCAGCGCGTGCGCATGGCTGACAGCGAGGTCATGGATGCTTTCCGCAAGATCATGGCAGCCCGCCAGAAGAAGCGTACGCCCACCAAGAAGGAGAAGGACCAGGCCTGGAAGACGCTGAAGGAGCGCGAGAGCATTCTCAAGCTCCTGGACGGCTAGTGGGGGAGCAACGTGCCCAGCCCGGGGCTCCCTCTCCCAGGCTGGAGGGGTTTGCTAGCCCAGGCCGCACCTTGGCGAGCTGCTCTCCACACTCCCCCTTCTCCCTAGGGGGTGCGGCTTCTCTGCATCTCCCTGCCCCAGCCAAGGGCCCAGGCAGGAACGGTGCTGTCCCCCCAGAGAGCCATGCATCAGCCCTGGGCACAGCCAAGCGCAGCTGCCTCCAGGTCAGCCTGCAGCCCAGCAGGCTCAGCCTGGTGCCCTTGACCATTCCCAGGGCAGCCCCTTGCAGAGGGGAAGCAGTATCATGTTGTGCCATTCAGGACCAGGCAGCTGCTAGCAGTCCCTTTGCAGCCAGTGAGGATGAGCACCAAGCCCTGTGTCAGGGCCAGGCTCAACCCAGCCTCCTGCCCCAGCTGGGGCCCTGTGGGGCTTCCTTGCATGCAAGTGTCTGGCCCTGGTCTGCCCCAGCTGGGGGGCCAGTCCTACAATCCTTTCTCCAGGGGTTTCTCTGCTCCCCGTGCTGGGAGTTGGAGGGGAGGGACGTGGCTGGCCAGGACCTGTGTGCTCCTGGGCTGGGAGCGTGCTGGCCCCTATGGATGAATGGAAGGAAACCCCGGAGGCCTGGGTGGAGGGGGCTAGGCCGTGGGCACGCTGGGAGCAGCTCTCCTGCAGGGAGCCCAGCGGAGGGTTTCCGGCGGGGCGGGGCGGGGGAGGTCGGCGCATGGACCCGGCGCTGGCTGGACGGGAGCAGGCGGCCGCCCCGGCTGCTCCCAAGGACTGTTCTGCCCAGGCTGCAAATAAAAGTTGGGACGTGCGAGCTGAGCGCTGCCTGTGGCTGCAGCCCCCCCGGCCGCGGGGGTGGGGGGCTGGACACACGGGGGGGGGCTCTGCCCCGCGGGCGCCTTTCACTAGCAGGGCTATCCCGTGGCGGTGAGTTCCGGCGGTCGGCGGGCTGGCCGGGCGCGACGGGGTCCCCGGGCCGGGGGGGCAGGGGCAGGATCGCGGCGACCTGAGCGCGGCCAGCGGCTTCCGCGGATCGCTTCTCCCCCTCCCCCTGGGCTGTGAATGGAGCCGCCCTGCCCCTCCCCGCGGCTAAATTTAGTTTAATCCCGTCGCCAGGCAGCTCCCGGCCGCGGATTGGCCGCCCCTTTGTGACGTCACTGGGGCTGGCAGTGCCGGCCGGGTGCGGACGGGAGCAGCGGCCGCGGGGCGCGAGGCAGAGCGGGGCGCGCGGTGAGGCCGGGCGCGGGGCCCCGTGTGAGTGTGAGCAGCGCGCGTGTGCGCAGAGCTGCGTGTGCAAGACTGCGTGCATGGCCATGGTGTGCTGCGCGTGCATCCGCACGAGGGGATCTGCGCCCTGGTGCACGGGAGGGGACCTGCCTGCGTCCGCCTGTGCCGGACTCTGCCCCGGGCGGGGCGGGGCGGGGCGGCTCCCTGCGCTGCCCCGGGGCTGGGGTGCGCCTGAGACCTGCGGCTGTTGCCATGGCGACTGCAAGGGCCTCAGTTTCCAAAAGCAGCGGGGGGCGGGGCCCTGGCGACCCAGGGAGGCTGCTCGGGGAAGAGCCCTGGTCTGAGCCCTGGTCTCTGCCCCGCTCCCGGCCGGGCCGGGGTGCCCAGCGCTGCAGGGGCGGGGCTGCGTGATGAGGCTTTGGGGGCCCCTGTGGCCTGAACTTGTGGGTCCTCCTGCCCCGGCTGGGCCAGCCCCCCCTTCCCTGGCCCCCGGGCACGGCCCTGCCCCCCCTTCCCTGGCCCCGGGCACGGCCCTGCCCCCCCTTCCCTGGCCCCGGGCACGGCCCTGCCCCCCCTTCCCTGGCCCCGGGCACGGCCCTGCCCCCCCTTCCCTGGCCCCGGGCACGGCCCTGCCCCCCCCTTCCCTGGACCCCGGGCACGGCCCTGCCCCCCCTTCCCTGGCCCCGGGCACGGCCCTGCCCCCCCTTCCCTGGCCCCGGGCACGGCCCTGCCCCCCCTTCCCTGGCCCCCGGGCACGGCCCTGCCCCCCCTTCCCTGGCCCCCGGGCACGGCCCTGCCCCCCCTTCCCTGGCCCCCGGGCACGGCCCTGCCCCCCCTTCCCTGGCCCCGGGCACGGCCCTGCCCCCCCCTTCCCTGGCCCGGGGCACGGCCCTGCCCCCCCTTCCCTGGCCCCGGGCACGGCCCTGCCCCCCCTTCCCTGGCCCCCGGGCACGGCCCTGCCCCCCCTTCCCTGGCCCCGGGCACGGCCCTGCCCCCCCTTCCCTGGCCCCGGGCACGGCCCTGCCCCCCCTTCCCTGGCCCCGGGCACGGCCCTGCCCCCCCTTCCCTGGCCCCGGGCACGGCCCTGCCCCCCCCTTCCCTGGCCCCGGGCACGGCCCTGCCCCCCCTTCCCTGGCCCCGGGCACGGCCCTGCCCCCCCTTCCCTGGCCCCGGGCACGGCCCTGCCCCCCCTTCCCTGGCCCCGGGCACGGCCCTGCCCCCCCTTCCCTGGACCCCGGGCACGGCCCTGCCCCCCCTTCCCTGGCCCCCGGGCACGGCCCTGCCCCCCCTCCCTGGCCCCCGGGCACGGCCCTGCCCCCCCTTCCCTGGCCCCCCGGGCACGGCCCTGCCCCCCCTTCCCTGGCCCCCGGGCACGGCCCTGCCCCCCCTTCCCTGGCCCCCGGGCACGGCCCTGCCCCCCCTTCCCTGGCCCCCGGGGCACGGCCCTGCCCCCCCTTCCCTGGCCCCCGGGGCACGGCCCTGCCCCCCCTTCCCTGGCCCCCGGGGCACGGCCCTGCCCCCCCTTCCCTGGCCCCCGGGGCACGGCCCTGCCCCCCCTTCCCTGGCCCCCGGGGCACGGCCCTGCCCCCCCTTCCCTGGCCCCCGGGGCACGGCCCTGCCCCCCCTTCCCTGGCCCCCGGGGCACGGCCCTGCCCCCCATTCCCTGGCCCCGGGGCACGGCCCTGCCCCCCGGCACTTCCCTGGCCCCGGGCACGGCCCTGCCCCCCGGCACTTCCCTGGCCCCGGGCACGGCCCTGCCCCCCCTTCCCTGGCCCCGGGCACGGCCCTGCCCCCCCCTTCCCTGGGCCCCGGGCACGGCCCTGCCCCCCCCTTCCCTGGACCCCGGGGCACGGCCCTGCCCCCCCCTTCCCTGGACCCCGGGGCACGGCCCTGCCCCCCCTTCCCTGGCCCCGGGCACGGCCCTGCCCCCCCTTCCCTGGCCCCCGGGGCACGGCCCTGCCCCCCCTTCCCTGGCCCCCGGGGCACGGCCCTGCCCCCCCTTCCCTGGCCCCCGGGGCACGGCCCTGCCCCCCATTCCCTGGCCCCGGGGCACGGCCCTGCCCCCCGGCACTTCCCTGGCCCCGGGCATGGCCCTGCCCCCCGGCACTTCCCTGGCCCCGGGCACGGCCCTGCCCCCCCTTCCCTGGCCCCGGGCACGGCCCTGCCCCCCCCTTCCCTGGGCCCCGGGCACGGCCCTGCCCCCCCCTTCCCTGGACCCCGGGGCACGGCCCTGCCCCCCCCTTCCCTGGACCCCGGGGCACGGCCCTGCCCCCCCTTCCCTGGCCCCGGGCACGGCCCTGCCCCCCCTTCCCTGGCCCCGGGCACGGCCCTGCCCCCCCTTCCCTGGCCCCGGGGCACGGCCCTGCCCCCCCTTCCCTGGACCCCGGGGCACGGCCCTGCCCCCCCTTCCCTGGACCCCGGGCACGGCCCAGCCCCCCCTTCCCTGGCCCCCGGGGCACGGCCCAGCCCCCCCTTCCCTGGCCCCCGGGCACGGCCCTGCCCCCCCTTCCCTGGCCCCCGGGCACGGCCCTGCCCCCCCTTCCCTGGCCCCCGGGCACGGCCCTGCCCCCCCTTCCCTGGCCCCGGGGCACGGCCCTGCCCCCCCTTCCCTGGCCCCGGGGCGCGGCCCTGCCCCCCCTTCCCTGGACCCCCGGGGCGCGGCCCTGCCCCTCCTTCCCTGGCCCCCGGGGCGCGGCCCTGCCCCTCCTTCCCTGGCCCCCGGGGCGCGGCCCTGCCCCTCCTTCCCTGGCCCCCGGGGCGCGGCCCTGCCCCCCCTTCCCTGGACCCCCGGGGCGCGGCCCTGCCCCTCCTTCCCTGGCCCCCGGGGCGCGGCCCTGCCCCTCCTTCCCTGGCCCCCGGGGCGCGGCCCTGCCCCTCCTTCCCTGGCCCCCGGGGCGCGGCCCTGCCCCTCCTTCCCTGGCCCCCGGGGCGCGGCCCTGCCCCTCCTTCCCTGGCCCCCGGGGCGCGGCCCTGCCCCTCCTTCCCTGGCCCCCGGGGCGCGGCCCTGCCCCTCCTTCCCTGGCCCCCGGGGCGCGGCCCAGCCCCCCCTTCCCTGGCCCCCGGGCCGCGGCCCTGCCCCCCCTTCCCTGGCCCCCGGGGCGCGGCCCTGCCCCTCCTTCCCTGGCCCCCGGGGCGCGGCCCAGCCCCCCCTTCCCTGGCCCTGGCCCTGGCCCTGGCGGCCCATTCAGCCCTGGATCCCACAGCTCGGCTGCATCAGGCCAGCGCAGGCTGCTCGCTGCTCCTCTCATGCTTGTCGCTGCCCTGCACAGGCTGGGAGCTCAGCGCCGCACCCAGCCGCTCACTGCACCGCAGGGGAGGCAGCTGAAGGCCTGGCCTGGGAAGGATGATGCCGCTGGGCGAGGATGGGCCGAGCTGGAAGAAGAAAGCCCAGGACATCCGAGAGATCTACGAATTCCGGGAGACCTTGGGCACGTGAGTCAGACCGGCCTGCCTGTGCCTCTGGCTCCGTGTCCAGCGCCCCCTCGCTACACGCCACGTCCTGCCCCTCAGCCAAATGCCAGCCGCTCCCAGGGAGCAGGGCCGGTGCTGGGGGAGCAGGCTTGTCCCAGCAGAAGCTCTAGCAGCTGTAGCTGTTTTCTCCCCAGCTGGCGGCCATTGCTGGGCGGGGGACGGGGCGGATGCCTCAGTCTTAGCCCCAGGCTGGCGCAGGTGCCGGCACGGCGGGGTCAGTGTTGACGGCCCGTTGCTGTGCGGGGCGCTCTGAGGCAGGGTTCACGTGGCAAGAGCCGCACTTCTGCCTTGGGACCAGGCCCTGGTGCCTCTGGGGGGGGCGCTGGGCTGCTCTTGCTGGGCCCCACGCCCAGGCCTGGCCCGGCCCCATAGCACATCCTGCCCTGGGGCTCTCGGCCCCCTGCGGAGATCCCTGGTGCAAGCACCTCCCCTGAGGGCCCTCTGGTCGCTCCGTCCGGCCCCTGCAGCTCCAGCCTCTAGGCCTGGACAGAGCTATTCTCTGCTCCCAGCGGAGCCGCCCTGCCCCCCGCTGCCAAGCCCTGGGCTGGAGCGAATGCGACTGAGCAGCCTTCCTACGCTACACACATCCCCAAGCCCTGCCCCGCCCCATGGAGCAGGGACCCGGCGGCTGCTCTCGACTGCCCCGGGCCCAGGATCCCGCGGGTGGGCCGGACTGGCTGCCTGAACAACCACGGGGCAGGCGATAGGCACGAGGCTCATGGGCCGTGCTGCTCTTCCTGCCCCAGCTCCCCTGCTGCCCTTCTGGGCTGGCAGCTGCTCCTGGCTTGGCCTCCCCGCCCTGCCATGGGCACCGCTGTGCCCGTCCCAGCATCCCAGCCAAGTGGCGCCCGGGGGCACGTGGAGGGGAGCCTGCAAGCCCATCGGGGGCCACTGGGATGCCTTCGCCGCCAAGCGCAGCCAGACCCCCCATCCAGAGCCCACTGATAGTCCCCAACATCTTGGGGCTGCCAGGCCCCTCCCCTGCTTGTGGGCGGGGGGCAGTTAGTTCCTCCAGCCAGCCTCACCTGCCACAGCCCGGCCGGCGAACCCCTCCAAGCCCCCAGCTCTGGGGAGACCCGCTGGCCGTGAGGGGCAGCTGTATTGCCTGGCCACTGGGCAGTGCCCACCAAGCCGTCCCACCTCCATCCCTGGCCCCCGCCTCGAGCCGGACGGCCAGCCCCCCAACAGCCCCTGAGCCACTGCAGCCGGGGAGGGGCAGAGCAGGGGGTGGGGTTCCCTGCTCCCCCGGACCCCCCCCGCTGACGCCTGGCTCCACCCAGCCCCATGTTACCAGGCCTGAGGTGCTCCCTTGGCCCTCAGAGCAGCCCTTCGTCCTTCCTCCCGGCTCCCCTGCTGCTCCCGAGGGCCGGCTCCCCAGGGCTGCGCAGGGTGCCCGGGGACGGGGCGAGGGTGGGGCCCTTCTTAGTATTGCTTCTTGCATCTCCGCGCCCTGAGGGTGATGCGAGCGCCCCGCCCGCCCTGCCCCTGCAGGGGCTGGGGTTCCACCCCCCGGTCGGGGAGAAGCCCTGGCTTTCACTTCCTGTGCTCTCCGGAAACCCGGCCTGGCGCCCCAGCCTTTTCCTGTTTACAGCCCCAGCCCGCTGGCCACGGCGGCCCCTGCTTAGCCAGGCTCCTGCAGGGTGCTGGGGCCAGCCCCTTCCCTGCCCTCCTGCTGGCCAGTGTTCGAGCCTGGAATGCCAGAGCCCATCACTGGGGCCCGGGGGCCGTCTCTGCCAGCCCACTGGCTGGCTTTGGGCCAGTTCTGCTGCCCTGGCCATGACCATGACAGCTGGTGCTGGGCCCGTGCCTGGGTGGGGAGGCTGGAGTCAGGGCCGGTTCCCCGGGGGAGGGGGGCTGAGGTGCGGCTGGCTCTGGGGAGGAGCCGGGGGCCCATTCCTGGGGGGGGGGGGCTGAGGTGCAGCTGGCTCTGGGGAGGAGCCG
The DNA here is from genome assembly GCF_049634645.1 of Pelodiscus sinensis. Lineage (NCBI taxonomy): Eukaryota > Metazoa > Chordata > Testudines > Trionychidae > Pelodiscus > Pelodiscus sinensis. Next base: position 134,324 of record NW_027465905.1, read on the forward strand.
GGGCCGGTTCCCGGGGGGGGCTGAGGTGCGGCTGGCTCTGAGGAGGAGCCAGGGGCTGGTTCCGGGGGCAGGGGGGAGAGGCTGAGGTGCGGTTGGCTCTGGGGAGGAGCCAGGGGCCGGTTCCCCGGGGGGGGCTGAGGTGCGGCTGGCTCTGAGGAGGAGCCAGGGGCTGGTTCCGGGGGCAGGGGGGAGAGGCTGAGGTGCGGTTGGCTCTGGGGAGGAGCCGGGGCCAGTTCCTGGGGGGGGGGAGAGGGGCTGAGTGTGGCTGGCTCTGAGGAGAAGCCAGGGGCCGGTTCCCCGGGGGGGGCTGAGGTGCGGCTGGCTCTGAGGAGAGCCAGGGGCCGGTTCCGGGAGGGGGGGGGCTGAGGTGAGGCTGGCTCTGAGGAGGAGCCAGGGGCCGGTTCCGGGGGGGGGGGGGGGGGGGGCTGAGGTGCGGCTGGCTCTGGGGAGGAGCCAGGGGCCCATTCCTGGGGGGGGGGGGCTGAGGTGCAGCTGGCTCTGGGAGGAGCCGGGGCCGGTTCCCGGGGGGGGGGGGGGGGCTGAGGTGCGGCTGGCTCTGGGGAGGAGCCAGGGGCCCATTCCTGGGGGGGGGGGCTGAGGTGCAGCTGGCTCTGGGGAGGAGCCGGGGCCGGTTCCCGGGGGGGGGGGCTGAGGTGCAGCTGGCTCTGGGGAGGAGCCGGGGCCGGTTCCCGGGGCGGGAGGGGAGGCTGAGGTGTGGCTGGCTCTGAGGAGGAGCCAGGGGCCGGTTCCGGGAGGGGGGGGGCTGAGGTGCGGCTGGCTCTGGGGAGGAGCCAGGGGCCGGTTCCGGGGGGGGGGGGGGGGCTGAGGTGCGGCTGGCTCTGGGGAGGAGCCAGGGGCCGGTTCCCCGGGGGGGGGGGCTGAGGTGCGGCTGGCTCTGGGGAGGAGCCGGGGCCGGTTCCCGGGGGGGGGGGGGGGCTGAGGTGTGGCTGGCTCTGAGGAGGAGCCAGGGGCCGGTTCCGGGAGGGGGGGGGGCTGAGGTGCGGCTGGCTCTGGGGAGGAGCCAGGGGCCGGTTCCTCGGGGGGGGGGGGGGGCTGAGGTGCGGCTGGCTCTGAGGAGGAGCCAGGGGCCGGTTCCCCGGGGGGGTCCAGGTGGGGTGTCCTGCTCCCAGGGTTCCCGGAATAGCTGGTTTGCGCGGTTCCCATGGCGGCTCCCCCCTCTCCCCAGGGGGGCCTTCTCCGAGGTGGTGCTGGCCGAGGAGCGCGGCACCCGCAAGCTGGTGGCCATCAAGTGCATCGCCAAGCAGGCCCTGCAGGGCAAGGAGGCCAGCCTGGAGAACGAGATCGCTGTGCTGCACCGGTAGGTGCCTCAGCCCCCCCCCCCCCAGCCAGCTCCCTGCTGCCCCTCCCGCCCCCCCCCCGCCACTCGGGAGGCTCTCTGAGACTAGCCTGGGAGAGCTGCCAGGCCCTGCCCCGCCCGCCCCACAGCCGGGAGCCTCTGGGCCGGCGTGAAGCTGAGATGTCCTGTCCGGAGGCCGGCGCGGGGCTAGGAGCCTGCCCCCCGCGCTGCCCATGGGCCCGCCGCAGCCAGGCTGCAGCATGAGGCTGCACCCCAGCCCTGGGTGTGGCCGGCCCGGCGGCTCTGTGCCCCGGTGCAGGACCCCAGCCCTGGGTGTGGCCAGCCCGGCGGCTCTGCGCCCCGGTGCAGGACCCCGGCCCTGGGTGTGTCCCGGCCCGGCGGCTCTGCGCCCCGGTGCAGGACCCCAGCCCTGGGTGTGGCCGGCCCGGCGGCTCTGCGCCCCGGTGCAGGACCCCGGCCCTGGGTGTGTCCGGCCCGGCGGCTCTGCGCCCCGGTGCAGGACCCCGGCCCTGGGTGTGGCCGGCCCGGCGGCTCTGCGCCCCGGTGCAGGACCCCGGCCCTGGGTGTGGCCGGCCCGGCGGCTCTGCGCCCCGGTGCAGGACCCCGGCCCTGGGTGTGGCCGGCCCGGCGGCTCTGCGCCCCGGTGCAGGACCCCGGCCCTGGGGTGTGGCCGGCCCGGCGGCTCTGCGCCCCGGTGCAGGACCCCGGCCCTGGGTGTGGCCGGCCCGGCGGCTCTGCGCCCCGGTGCAGGACCCCGGCCCTGGTGTGGCCGGCCCGGCGGCTCTGCGCCCCGGTGCAGGACCCCGGCCCTGGGTGTGGCCGGCCCGGCGGCTCTGCGCCCCGGTGCAGGACCCCGGCCCTGGGTGTGGCCGGCCCGGCGGCTCTGCGCCCCGGTGCAGGACCCCGGCCCTGGGTGTGGCCGGCCCGGCGGCTCTGCGCCCCGGTGCAGGACCCCGGCCCTGGGTGTGTCCGGCCCGGCGGCTCTGCACCCCGGTGCAGCACCCCAGCCCTGGGTGTGCCCCGGTGTAGGACCCCAGCCCTGGGTGTGGCCGGCCCGGCGGCTCTGCACCCCGGTGCAGCACCCCAGCCCTGGGTGTGTCCGGCCCGGCGGCTCTGCGCCCCGGTGCAGCACCCCAGCCCTGGGTGTGCCCCGGTGTAGGACCCCAGCCCTGGGTGTGGCCGGCCCGGCGGCTCTGCGCCCCGGTGCAGCACCCCAGCCCTGGGTGTGCCCCGGTGTAGGACCCCAGCCCTGGGTGTGGCCGGCCGGCGGCTCTGCGCCCCGGTGCAGCACCCCAGCCCGGCTGCAGAACCGCTGCCCCTCCAACCCCGTGTGACCGCGCGTCTCCCCACCCGTCTCTTCCAGGATTAAGCACCCCAACATTGTGGCCTTGGATGACATTTACGAGAGTGGGGGTCACCTGTACCTCATCATGCAGCTGTGAGTGGGGAGGGCTCCTGGGCTGGCGTGGGGGGCGCTCGGCCTGGGCCGTGCTGCAGAAATGTTGGTCGTGCCCAGAGCCGGGGTGCTGGGTGGGAATGTTCCTGAGGCCTGGGCACCATGGACCCGTCGAGCTCCCCGCCCACGCCAGAGGGCACAGGGGCCCTGCCACACGGAGGCCGGTCCCACTGTGCCGGGGCTGGAGACGCGCACGCCCTCCTTCCGGGCAGGGGGTCTGGGGTACCCCAAAGCACAAACCAGGACGACCTGCTCGGGCCCAGGGCTGCGTACAGCCCATGCCTGGGGTCCCGCTGTACGGCACCCCGCCGCCCCCCCCAGCACGCCAACCGCCCCCCGGCCAGCAAGGATCCCTCAACAAATCCCCTCGACACCCCAGTGCTCCCTGTGCCCCCCAGCCCCCTTACACAGGGGAGAGGTGATAACCCATCCCCCACCTCCCCTCGGACACCCCAGTGCTCCCTGTGCCCCCCCAGCCCCCTCACACAGGGGAGAGGTTATAACCCATCCCCCACCTCCCCTCAGACACCCCAGTGCTCCCTGTGCCCCCCCAGCCCCATCACACAGGGGAGAGGTTATAACCCATCCCCCACCTCCCCTCAGACACCCCAGTGCTCCCTGTGCCCCCCCGCCCCCCTTACACAGGGGAGAGGTTATAACCCATCCCCCACCTCCCCTCTGACACCCCAGTGCTCCCTGTGCCCCCCAGCCCCCCTCACACAGGGGAGAGGTTATAACCCATCCCCCACCTCCCCTCGGACACCCCAGTGCTCCCTGTGCCCCCCCAGCCCCCCTCACACAGGGGAGAGGTTATAACCCATCCCCCACCTCCCCTCAACACCCCAGTGCTCCCTGTGCCCCCCAACCCCCTCACACAGGGGAGAGGTTATAACCCATCCCCCACCTCCCCTCACACACCCCAGTGCTCCCTGTGACCCCTTACATTAGCCCCCCTTACACAGGGGAGAGGTGATAACCCATCCCCCCACCTCCCCTCACACACCCCAGTGCTCCCTGTGCCCCCCCAGCCCCCTCACACAGGGGAGGGGTTCTAACCCATCCCCCCCCCTCCCCTCGACACCCCAGTGCTCCCTGTGCCCCCAGCCCCCTTACACAGGGGAGAGGTTCTAACCCATCCCCCCCCTCCCCTCGGACACCCCAGTGCTCCCTGTGCCCCCCAGCTCCCCCTCACACGGGAGAGGTTATACACCCCCCCCCCCCGGATGCCCCAGTCCCAGAGGGCAGCCCCGGGCCAGGGCAGCCTGTCACTCGGGTCCCAGCACGGCGCTGGCCGGGTCGGGGTGTTCGCGCTCCCAGGGCGGGTTGTTGGTGCAGGAGGGGGCGAGGCTGAGGCAGCACCTGACTCCCTCAATCCCCAGGTCCCTGCCGCAGGCTCTGAGCCCAGCTGGGACCAACTGGCCAGTCCCTGGAGCACGGCCCATGGCAGGAGGGGTCCCAAACCCTTCCCAGCCCCCGGCCTGGGCCAAGGGCGTCGGGTCAGGAGCAGGCGGGAAGGCAAAGCCTGTTCTGCCCTTGCCACGCGGAGGGCACCCGGCGTTTCTGCTGCCCGCCTGACAGCCGCACTCCCGCCCCACGAGCCAGGGGCCTGGCCGCGCCCTGGGGGCACCGGCCCTGGGGGCCTGCGGGTCGGTTCCCAGCCGCCTCCCCAGGGCCGAGGATGAGCCGGGCACCGCGTAGCCCTCCTGGGGTGTCTGTGGGCCCGGGGAGCCAGCGCCCAGGCGGCAGGGCCGAGGGGTGAGCTGGGCACCGCGTAGCCCTCCTGGGGTGTCTGTGGGCCCGGGGAGCCAGCGCCCAGGCGGCAGGGCCGAGGGGTGAGCCGGGCACCGCGTAGCCCTCCTGGGGTGTCTGTGGGCCCGGGGAGCCAGCGCCCAGGCGGCAGGGCCGGGGGGTGAGCCGGGCACCGCGTAGCCCTCCTGGGGTGTCTGTGGCCCGGGGAGCCAGCGCCCAGGCGGCAGGGCCGAGGGGTGAGCCGGGCACCGCGTAGCCCTCCTGGGGTGTCTGTGGGCCCGGGGAGCCAGCGCCCAGGCGGCAGGGCCGGGGGGTGAGCCGGGCACCGCGTAGCCCTCCTGGGGTGTCTGTGGGCCCGGGGAGCCAGCGCCCAGGCGGCAGGGCCGAGGGGTGAGCCGGGCACCGCGTAGCCCTCCTGGGGTGTCTGTGGGCCCGGGGAGCCAGCGCCCAGGGGGCAGGGCCGAGGGGTGAGCCGGGCACCGCGTAGCCCTCCTGGGGTGTCTGTGGGCCCGGGGAGCCAGCGCCCAGGCGGCAGGGCCGAGGGGTGAGCCGGGCACCGCGTAGCCCTCCTGGGGTGTCTGTGGGCCCGGGGAGCCAGCGCCCAGGCGGCAGGGCCGGGGGGTGAGCCGGGCACCGCGTAGCCCTCCTGGGGTGTCTGTGGGCCCGGGGAGCCAGCGCCCAGGCGGCAGGGCCGAGGGGTGAGCCGGGCACCGCGTAGCCCTCCTGGGGTGTCTGTGGGCCCGGGGAGCCAGCGCCCAGGCGGCAGGGCCGAGGGGTGAGCCGGGCACCGCGTAGCCCTCCTGGGGTGTCTGTGGGCCCGGGGAGCCAGCGCCCAGGCGGCAGGGCCGAGGGGTGAGCCGGGCACCGCGTAGCCCTCCTGGGGTGTCTGTGGGCCCGGGGAGCCAGCGCCCAGGCGGCAGGGCCGAGGGGTGAGCCGGGCACCGCGTAGCCCTCCTGGGGTGTCTGTGGGCCCGGGGAGCCAGCGCCCAGGCGGCAGGGCCGAGGGGTGAGCCGGGCACCGCGTAGCCCTCCTGGGGCTTCTGTGGGCCTGGGGAGCCAGCGCCCAGGCGGCAGGGCCGAGGGGTGAGCCGGGCACCGCGTAGCCCTCCTGGGGTGTCTGTGGGCCCGGGGAGCCAGCGCCCAGGCGGCAGGGCCGAGGGGTGAGCCGGGCACCGCGTAGCCCTCCTGGGGTGTCTGTGGGCCCGGGGAGCCAGCGCCCAGGCGGCAGGGCCGAGGGCTCAGCCGGGCACCGCGTAGCCCTCCTGGGGTGTCTGTGGGCCCGGGGAGCCAGCGCCCAGGCGGCAGGGCCGAGGGGAGAGCCGGGCACCGCGTAGCCCTCCTGGGGTGTCTGTGGGCCCGGGGAGCCAGCGCCCAGGCGGCAGGGCCGAGGGGTGAGCCGGGCACCGCGTAGCCCTCCTGGGGTGTCTGTGGGCCCGGGGAGCCAGCGCCCAGGCGGCAGGGCCGAGGGGTGAGCCGGGCACCGCGTAGCCCTCCTGGGGTGTCTGTGGGCCCGGGGAGCCAGCGCCCAGGCGGCAGGGCCGAGGGGTGAGCCGGGCACCGCCTAGGGGGCAGCCTGCCTGAGGCACCTCGCCTGGGCGCTGGGCTCGGGATCCGGGGCACCCAGGCCCGGGGCAGCGCTGCTCTGCCTGCCCCGTGAGCCCAGTGCCGTGGCCGGCAGGGTCTCGGGCGGGGAGCTGTTTGATCGCATCGTGGAGAAGGGGTTCTACACGGAGCGGGACGCCAGCCAGCTCATCCGGCAGATCCTGGACGCGGTGCAGTACCTGCACGACATGGGCATCGTGCACCGGGACCTGAAGGTGAGCCAGCTGTGTCCCCGGCGCTGCCCACCTGTTAGCCCCGGCCTGAAGGCAGCAGCTCTGCCTCCCCCCGGGTGGGGACAGGCCCACGGCCACGCAGCGAGGACCCTGCGGGTTGAGAGGCCGCTTCACTACGCAGACGGCCCCGGGGCTGGAGGGGGACACTGACAGGCCTGGACGGCTCCTGCCCGACTTGGGCAGCCTGGGTGCTGCAGTGCATGCTGGGAAGGCAGAGCCTCCGTGGCAGGGTTAATGGGGCAGGGAGACGGGGCCTGCTGGGGTCATGCAGAGGCAGGGGGGCCTTGGCTGACCCCCTGGCTCGGCGCAGCCCGAGAACCTGCTGTATTACAGCTTGGACCCCGACTCCAAGATCATGATCAGCGACTTCGGGCTGTCCAAGATCGAGGGTTGCGGCAGCGTCATGGCCACAGCCTGCGGCACCCCCGGCTACGTGGGTGAGTGGAGCCAGCGCAGCCGCACTGTGCCGGGGGCTCCGCCCCTCGCGTGCCAGGGCAGAGGCGGGGGTGTCATGGAATTAACTCCCCCACATCTGCCCCCAGCCCCAGAGGTGCTAGCGCAGAAGCCCTACAGCAAGGCCGTGGATTGCTGGTCCATCGGTGTCATCGCCTACATCCTGTAGGTACTGCAGGGTGGGGGGGGAGGCGGGGGGGCTGGATGGATTGGGGGGAGCCTCTGATTGGGCGGGTACGTGCTTTGGATAGCACGACTCCCCGTACCTCCCAGCCATGCTCTCTCCCCCCCCAGGGTGTATGGCTTGCCTCCAGGAGTCCCCCCCAGGCTGAGCGGCTCCCCCCCAGCAGTGCTCTCCCCCCCAGGCTGTGCGGCTCCCCCCCGGCAGTGCTCTCTCTCCCCCCCAGGCTGAGCGGCTCCCCCCCGGCAGTGCTCTCTCTCCCCCCCAGGCTGAGCGGCTCCCCCCCGGCAGTGCTCTCTCCCCCCCCCCCAGGCTGTGCAGCTCCCCCCCGGCAGTGCTCTCTCTCCCCCCCAGGCTGAGCGGCTCCCCCCCGGCAGTGCTCTCTCTCTCCCCCAGGCTGTGCTCTCCCCCCCCCGGCAGTGCTCTCGCTCCCCCCACAGGCTGTGCTCTCCCCCCCCAGGCTGAGTGGCTCCCCCCCAGCAGTGCTCTCTCTCCCCCCCAGGCTGAGCGGCTCCCCCCCCCAGGCTGTGCTCTCCCCCCCCCCCAGGCTGTGCGGCTCCCCCCCAGAAGTGCTCTCCCCCCCAGGCTGTGCTCTCCCCCCCAGGCTGTGCGGCTCCCCCCAGAAGTGCTCTCCCCCACAGACTGTGCTCTCTCCCCCCCCAGGCTGTGCGGCTCCCCCCCAGCAGTGCTCTCTCTCCCCCCAGGCTGTGCGGGTATCCTCCCTTCTACGACGAGAACGATGCGAAGCTCTTTGAGCAGATCCTGCGGGCCGAGTACGAGTTCGACTCACCCTACTGGGACGACATCTCGGAGTCAGGTGCGCGAGGCTTGCACTCTGCCCCCCCGGCAGGGCCATGTGGGGAGGGCTCAGCGGCTGGTGTGACAGAGCTTTGTTCTCTGCTTCCAGCCAAAGATTTCATCCAGCACTTAATGGAGAAGGACCCCAGCAAGCGCTTCACGTGCGAACAGGCCCTGCAGCACCCATGGTAAGGGCCCTGTTCTGCCCCCGGCGTGTCCCTGCAGAGGGACAGCCCAGCCCCCTGCCTGGCTTGTGGGGGGAGCTGCTGGGCACCAACCGCCTGTGCCCGTCTCAGGATCGCCGGGGACACGGCGCTGGACAGGAACATCCACCAGTCTGTCAGCGAGCAGATCAAAAAGAACTTCGCCAAGAGCAAGTGGAAAGTGAGTGTCCGTCCCGGCCCCACCGCCATGCCACGTGTCCCTGGCACCTCGGGCACGCCTCACTTCTTACACAGGGCGTGGGGGGAGCAGCAGTGCTGGGCGGGGCAGAGGGGGCAGGGGAAGCAACGCAGGGCTGGGGCGGGGCAGGGCGCCAGGGGGCCAGGGCAGGGCCGTGGGGGCGGGGCGCCAGGGCACGGGGCAGGGGGCCAGGGCAGGACCGTGTGGGCGGGGCAGGGGGCCAGGGCAGGGCTGGGGCGCCAGGGGGCGGGGCAGGGCCGTGGGGGACGGGGGCGCCAGGGGGCGGGGCAGGGGGCCAGGGCTGGGCCGTGGGGGCGCCAGGGGGCGGGGCAGGGGGCCAGGGCAGGGCCGTGGGGGCGGGGGTGCCAGGGGGCGGGGCTCAGCGTCTCGCTGGCCGACGGCCCCACGGTGCCCTGTCCGGTGCAGCAAGCCTTCAACGCCACGGCTGTGGTGAGACACATGAGGAAGCTGCAGCTCGGGACAAGCCAGGAAGGAGCTGGGCAGGCGGCGTCCCCCGGCGAGCTGCTGGGCGCGCAGGGCAGCGAGGGTGAGTCCCCCCCCCCCGCCGCGGCCCTGCCCACGGCCGCCCAGCCCCAGGCAGGGCCCCACCTCTCACGCCCCTTCTCTCCTGCAGGGTCGGACGCCAGGCTGCTGGGGCCCCCGTCACAGGACCCCCCCCAGGACTGATGGCCCCGGCGTGGCCCAGCCTCCCCCGCCACACCAGCACCGCCCTGCCGGGCCCCCTGCACGGGGCGGACTCACGTCGCTGCGGCTGCACTCAGCCCGGCCCGGTGCCTGAACACGCGTGCCCCTGCCGCAGGGTGGGGGCTAGGAACTGAGCCCCAGGCCCGGCACGTCGGCCCCCCCGGGGGGTTTGCATGGGCTCGCCCAGCCCTCCCGCTCGGCCGCAGGGAGCTCGGGGGCGGGGGGAGCTGGGGCTTGCACGCTGGCTGGACCCCTGCACGAGGCAGTGGGGCAGGAGGCCTGGAACAGGTGACTG